>NC_056740.1:3079548-3167048 GCF_019279795.1 Protopterus annectens
TTTTTTTAAACCCTGGAAAAACAAAGTAGAAACGGGATAAGGAACTATTTAGGCCTAAATAGAGGCCAAAAAGTTAAACACACTCACTAATAAACTATTTAAACACACTACATAATATACGCATTCTAAATATTTACTAACTAAACTATTAAAGATAAATTACGAATATAAGCTAGAGGAATACATAGAAAAAAATTTTTCCCACTTAGCCAGAGCTGGAAGAATCACCCGATCTGTTTCCGTGGCCAACGAGATCAGAGGAAGGCACCAGTGCATCATGGGATAGGGAGTGAGCCCACGAGCTGGTTGAAGACCTCGAGCTATAGTAAACGGCAGAGTCGGAACAGAGGATCGGCTCTGAACCCATCAGTACAGAATGAAGGCAAGATAGGACAACTTCACATCTTCTGTACTTCTACAAACAAACTTGATTTTAAAAGGTCTAGTATCTGCCATCTTTTTTGGGGGAACAAGGAAGAGTATGGATTTCTGCTGCTCCTCTGATACCCCTCTACTATGACTTCAGGGACAGAAGCTGATTGAGGATGGTTAAGGCCAGCTCAATCTGGTCTGCTAAAATGGGAGTCATCCCATGAAAGGTCTCAAATTCTTCTCTGAAAACTGAAAAGTTAATACCCAGAAGCCAATTGTCTGAGGTAATTTTTCTCCAGTTTTCCCAAAATTCAACCCTATCCCAAGGATATGGGAAGAGGGTTCTAGCTAAGGCAGAGGAAGGGAAGCAGCCACCTAAGGACAGCTAAAATTGCTAACAGGATCCTAGGGAACCATTTCCAGAAGGCACTATCTTTTTTATGGCTTTGTTACTTATGGCTGTCAAAGGTTTGCATCTGCCTGGCCTTCTGACTCTTGGCATGATGGAGGTGGAAATTACAGTACTTGGATGGATAATTTCTATGGCGTATGAGACTGGTTAGAAGAAAGAGAAGTCATAGAAGAAAAAGAAAGTAACATCCTAAAACTACTTTGTGTGGGAAGAACAAACAGGCAACTTCTGTTTATAGGTGCTCCTTAACGTCCTCTGGTAGGGGTTGGATTATCAACCATCATGCCTTCTTATGTTGGAGTCTGGTATTGCTGCCATTGATGCTGCATTCAAAGCATCATTTCCCTTTTTATGCCATACTCGTACAACTTCTGAACGCTATACACCATTCTGGAAAAATGCAACTTAAGGGTCTCGTCAGTGACCTCCAAGCAAATTAATTAGCTTTAGGATCACTCCTTGGCATTTAGTCATGTGTGTCTGATAGCTGATATCCCTGAAGGACAGGATATTAGAAATGCAGAATAGCCTCCATCTCTCCTCATCTGGAAGGGTAACAGGGTCTGGAGCCAAATAAGAGCCCTGGCAGTATCAAGGAAAAAGATCCAAAACAGAATTATTGTACAGGTACTGGGAAGCTTGTTGGGCTCTAGAAATTGTTGGGTTTCTTGAAAGCAGTGAAGATTGGAATCCAGCTACACACTGTCTTAAAAGATCAGAGGTGTTTCTTAATGAGGTTGAGTATTCTCCACAAATGACATGCCCTTGCGAGGCAAACCACAGAAAATGGTCTTGCTCATCTTCTAAGGAAGACACTAATTATTTTTCATGGATTGGCATCCCTGGCATTACAGTTTACTGGTACACTTACCTGCATACTCTTACACCTCTCAACCTCTTAGCACAAGAAATCCAAACCTAAAACAGTGGGAACAAAGGCCTAAAAATCAAGAACATATTTTAAATACTGGTCTTATAAATTTAGAAATTTAAAAGACTAACAGGTTTTATTTAGCATGCATCTTCTGAAGAATACAGAAATCCAAAACTTAAACATCTGTTTTCTTAACGATATGCCAGAATGCTTATGTTTTATGAGGAACAGACCAAAAGTATGAGGTAAAATTCCGGACATTCTGCAAAACTGGAAAGTTGAAATGAGACAGAGACAGAGACAGAGACAAATGTAACTTGCCTCCAGCTGCAGCAAGAACCATACGAGGAGCTTTGTAATGAAGGTTTATATACTCCATCAAATCTTTACGTGACAAATTCCTGAAAGAAAATGACAAAATAAGATGAATTTGCTCATTGAAAGGTGACAAATATTTTTTAAAAAAAAGGTAACTGGCAAAATGAAATGCACAGTAGTAGTCTTCAATCATAAAGTACAGTTGTGTGTACTTACCATAAATGGAGATGTTAGAGTGTATTCACTTTTGCAGTCATTACATTTGGGTAATCCTGCTGGCAGGTTGCCCTCAGGTTGGCCTGAATTCCAAAGTCCTGGGTCCTGCGTCGGCTGCTGTCGCCCCTTCCCTGATGTCAGGTTGTCAGGGGTATAATTTGAATTATTTTCTGCTTAAACTGCGAGCTTTAGCCAGCTAAGACCTGCATGCAATCAACTGAACGTGTAAGTGAAGTTAAGTAAATATTTATCTGCACTTTTTTCAAATACACGATTTAAATTAATTTGTTTGTGTTGCATTGAGCAATATCTAGCTGGAAGTTGTGACTGTTTTTTCAGTAGGTCCCCACCCACCCTAACTGTTTTTGTTTTGGTGTTGATCTTGGTGGCTTTGAAACCGCCCCTCTTGTAAATTTGCACTTGGATACTCCTCCTGGGCCCATCTCATTTGCTTACTCATAAAAAAAAAAAAAAAAAAAATTGTTCTTTTATCTGCTTTTACTGTATTTGTGTTTCTTCCTACGTTATTTTGCTTTTGCGTCATCTTAAAAGTTGTTGTGTCTTTCGGCTTTTCCCAGTTAGGGGACGCCACAGCGGAACTCCGGTCTGCTAAGAATTGGTAGTTGATTTTTACGTGCCGAGTTACCGGCCCTAACGCACAACCTTCAATGAAGGTATGCCCATTCACGCATGTCTCCTTGCGTCATCTTAAAAGTACTCAATTGTATTTATTACTGCTTGGTGTAACTCATTCTAAGCCTTTTAGTTTAAGCACTTGGGCTTCAGACCAGTTTTACATTAAGAAGGTTTGTGGTCTGCACTGTAGTGGCAGAACAGGTAGCTTACATCCTTCTAAGTTGGGAACTGCTGATTGAGGGCTCAGTGTCGGTAATTCTAAAAAAGTGTATTAGTTCTGGTTTAAGCACTTGGGCTTCAGGCCAGTTATTTTACATTAAGAGGGATCGTGGTCTACACTCTTGTGGGAGGAGAGGCTGGACTCTGCCCTTCTGAGCTGGGAATTTCTGGCTAAAGGCTTATAGTGTCTGCATATTTGAACTGCTTCTTACTGAAATTGGTACACCTTGTTTGCTGTAGCATAGACTAGATCCAGGCCTGCTGAATCTAGCTTTGTTTGTATAACTTGAGAACTAATACAGGCATTCTTTAAAGTATTCAACTGTATTTATTACTGCTTGGTAGTAACTTGATTAAAGTGTAGCTATCATTCTAAGTCTTTTGGATTAAGCACTTGGGCTTCAGACCAGTTGTTTTACATTAGGAAGGTTTGTGGCCTGCACTGTGCTGGCAGGACAGGTAGCTTACATCCTTCTAAGTTGGGAACTGCTGATTGAGGGCTCAGTGTCTGTTATTCTAAAAGTGTATTAGTTCTGGTTTAAGCACTTGGGCTTCAGGCCAGTTATTTTACATTAAGAAGGTTCGTGGTCTGCACTCTTGTGGGAAGAGAGGCTGGACTCTGCCCTTCTGAGCTGGGAATTTCTGGTTAAAGACTTAGTGCCTGCATATGTGAACTGTTTCTTACTGAAATTGGTACACCTTTGTTTGCTGTTGCATAGACTAGATCCAGGCCTGCTGAATCTAGCTTTGTTTGTATGCTTGTTGTTTGTTTGCTTGTTATTTCCCTGAAAAGCTAATTCCAACTAAAATGCGGCTTTTCAGCACTTCTGTAGATCCCTAGTGATAGCTGCATTGCTTACTGTACTTATTTTCTTGTTTCACTAGAAAAAAAGTTACTGTTTGTCTTTTTGCATTTAAGTTACCTGTAACACAGTCGCAGGCTACACACTCAAGTGCGCTAGCCTCCTCTGTGTATTTAAAGTAATTTAAGATCTGCATTTCTGTTTCTAAAAAAATGAAGACAAAAGAAAGAGACTTTGGACTTGATTAAGTATTGTTTTTGCTTGTTGTTTCCCTGAAACGCTAATTCCGCCTAAAACGCGGAATTTCAGCGCTTCTGTGGATCCCTAATGATATCTGCATTGCTTACTGTACTTATTTCTTTGTTGCACTTGAAAAAAAGTTGCTGTCTGTTGTTTTTGCATTTAAGTTACCTGTAACACAGTCGCAGGCTACACACTCAAGTGTGTTAGCCTCCTCTGTGTATTTAAAGTAATTTAAGCTCTGCATGTCTGTTGTTTCTGAAAAAAGAAAAAAAATTCCTTGTTTTCCCGCCTTTCTGAACTAGTCTAGTCCAGTTTTCAGGCTTTGCTAAATCCAGGACTGTGATAAAGGTTCCTGTGTTGCCCATATCATACTTGGAGAATTAAGTGGTTTCCTTGTTCACTGAGAGAGGGAACTCTGAGCAGCCTATCTGTCCCTGTAGGAGTGTTCCCAACCCAGCAACTTGTAGCTCATTGGCCATTTTGGGCTAATTTCTATCCTTTTTGATCTCCCTGATATAAAAACCGCTTAGCGCGGTTTCGCGCGCAGCGCTATTTAGCTGCGGTTAAACTATTCCAGGCTCCACGAAGTCTGCACTCCAGTTTTTCCCTTTAAAATTGAAACACTTCAACCCAGCACTAGAAATAAGGCATTTTACGACCGGCACTTACTAAAACTCACTAAAACTAGCACTAGCTTACACTTCAGCCCTATACTTAGTAAGTATAAGGCTCTTTACTCATCCAATCAGCAATACAGTCCCAACCATCTATTCAGACATGTTCAAGGGACAGCTTCAGGTGTGCTCTCCGGTCCAGCTGGTGAATCTGGGCATCTTGAGGCAATGTTACAATTGCCTCATGTACACAGACAACCCCCTCCTCCTCCCAACCAACACAAACATGTGAGAGATGCAGCTACACAGCCAAACTGGAGGCTAAGCTCTCTCAACCCATGACTGGATCAACCAGTCACAAGAAGGGCAGCACTAGCACCACATTACCAGACTCGCACAGACCAGCCATAGCTGCACCAGAAAACAACTCTCGGAAACACGCATAACCATACTCGGAGGCTCTAAATAAGAACCTGCCTAAACAAAGACCTCCTAAGCATACACCCAAGCAACCCCCACCCCACAACAGAAACCAGGTAACACATGTCACAACGTTATTGTGCCAAGCAAAAAACAGCCCCTAAGGCTAAACAACACACCTAACTCACTAGTAATTGGTGATTCTATCATCAGGCACACAGACGTCCCGCTCACTAGACTGAACAAGGAGAAGGCTACCGTAAGCTGCCTGTCGGGTGCCAGAATCCGCCACATAACACATGCACTCAGGTCACTCCACAACAAGTACAAATATGACTCTGTCATTGTACATGTTGGCATAAATGACCGGAGATGTACCTCCCTGGACTACATGAAAAGAGACATGAAGGAGCTCTCTGACCATGTAGCCCAGAGTAGCATCCTGCCCTCACCCAAAATGATGCCAGTATATGAAGAAAAAATTATCAGTTTCAACAATTGGTTAAACTACTGGTGTCATTCAAAGGGGATCCAGTACTTGTCAGCCTGGGACGACATGCTTGACAAGTCACACTGCTTTGTCAGAGACTGCTTGCACCTGTCGCCCCTGGGCTTTCGAATACTGGCCAAGACTCTTGCCGCCCCAATACTGCCTTTTTTTAGGCAAGGCTCAAAAGACAAACCAGCCTCCATAAACAGCAATAAACAAAAACTGAGGGTAATGCTGCACACTGCCAGAAGTCTAAACCTCAAAATGCACGCACTCAAGGCTCTCCTTAGTATGGAAGAAATCGACGTATGTGCAGTGACAGAAAATTGGTTCAAGGCTCCAGAGAGCACCCCAGCACTACCAGGCTATAACACCTACCATACCTTTAGGTCCCAAAACCAGGACCGGAACACAAAAGGAGGGGGTGTGTCCATATTCATCAAGAACACCCACACCTCCAGGTTAGTAGTACAGCACGCGGAATCTGAGACCATCCAAGTGCAATTGATAGCGGGTAAATTGACAGTTCAATTTATAGCTTGCTACAGCTCCCCCACCTTGACTCAGGACCCTCACGCTGCATTAATGAGAACATTAGAAAGTATGAAGATTCTACCCAACACCATGCTACTGGGTTAACTTCAGCTATCCAGACACTGACTGGGAAAACTACTCAAGCTCAAATGCCCTAGCCCAACGCTTCCTTGAGTTTATAAACTCAAACGCCCTTAAACAGCTGGTCACCACTCCCACAAGAGGTGACAACATACTGGACCTGGTCATCACCAACATGGGGAACCTATGTTCCACACCCGAGGTAAACTCGTCATTGGTAACATCAGATCACAAACTAATCAGACTGGACATGCACATCCCGACCCCCTCCCCCACAGTCAAGGAAATCAAAGTAAAAAACTTCTCTAAAGCCAACTTCACACTCCTCAAGACTGAGTTGGGAAGTTTCAAAGCTCCCAATCAAACGGAAAATAACCCATCGGCAGAATCCTTTACAAGTGCATTCTATGAACACCTTCAAGAATGCATGGACCGAGCCATCCCAAGTAAAACCAAGACCAACTCCTCATAAGAGAGGAAGCCAGTATGGTGGACCCCGGCCATAAATAAACTTTACAACAGAAGGATGAATCTTCTGCAAGATAGAACAAAATCCCAAAATAAGAAGGCATCTCTGATTAACATCAGTGAAAAACTGCGCTCCCTCATTAAATCATCCAAGGCCAACTTCAAAAGAAAAGTAGCCAATGACTCTTAAGGAAAACCACAAGACCTTCTTTAACTATGTCAAGAGTCTAGGAGCAAACTCTCAGATATGCTCTGAGCTAGTGCATAATGGCCATAAATACACTAAACCAACAGACATTGCCAACATCCTGGCTGACAATTTCAGTGCAAACTTCACCCCCCCCCCCCCACCAAAGGGGCTAGCACCCATCCAGAAGAATATGGCGCTCTAGATATCTCAGACACACAAGTAAAGACAGCCCTTGCAAAGGCCAAAAACACAGCATCAATGGGACCAGATGCTATCCCAGGTTGCGTCTTACATGAGCTTCAAAATGAACTAAACCCCCCCCCCCCCATCTCAAATCATTATTCAAACTCAGCCGCTCTACAGGCTATATACCCAAAGAATGGCATACAGCAACAGTTGTACCACTCCACAAAGGTGGTGCCACAACTGACCATGGGAACTATCTCCCTATAAGCTTGACTAGCTTGGTCTGCAAAGCCATGGAACGCATTATCATGGAGCTCATTAACAGGGACATTGGGAAACTCCAGACACTGGACCCCACCCAGTTCGGCTTTGTTAAACGCAGACCTTGCCTCCTGAACTTGGTCGACTTCTTCGAAACAGTCACCAAGGCCATAGATGAATGGAAGGTGGTCCACACAGCATATCTGGACCTCGCTAAGGCGTTCAACACCATCCCACTCTCAGGAATCATACACCAGCTTAAATATCAACCCCCCCCCCATGTCACGAGATGGGTTGCCAATTGGCTCTCAGACAGAACCCACACGGTAAGAGTGGCAGGCACCATGTCTGACTCTAAACCAGTCACAAGCAGAGTCCCACAGGGCTCAGTCCTGGGACCCCTCCTGTTCGGTATATATTTCTCCGAAGTACAGGTAAAGGTGGAGGGACTGTGGCTAACCAAGTTCACAGAGGACTGTAAATTGGGTGCAATAATTGACTCTCCAGCTGACACAGGCAACTTGCAAAAGGGTCTCACAGAGACAAACACCTGGTGTCAAAATCACGGCCTCAAGCTAAATGCCAAAAAATGCATAGTAATCCCATTTGGGAAAAACAAAGTACCTACAAACTACCACATAGATGGGAATCCACTAAGTACAGAAGTAATTAGAGACCTGGGTACCCAAGTAGATAGCATGCTCTCTTTTGATAACCACATAGCCAAAACGGTCAGGAAATCCTTCTATGTGGCACACCTGATCACAAAGGGTTTCTCATCCAGATCCAAGGAGGTGATTGTGCCCCTTTACTCCTCACTCATTAGGCCGATAAGAGTACAATGCCCAATTTGGGATGTACCTCACTAGACACCTGCAACAACTAGAAAGACCACAGAAGTACCTCACCAAGAGGATTAAAGGCGTTAAACAATTACCCTATGAAGCACGACTAAAAAAGCTGCAGCTCTTCAGTCACTTACCGTCTGCTCAGAGGTGACCTATGCCTGACCTATAGAAAGTACAGTTTTTTACCTACCATAAATGTAGATGCCCGATAGGTATGCATCTGCAGTCATCACATATGGGTTGTCCTGCCTCAGGCAGCCCTTCGGTCGGCCGGATTCCAAAGTCTGGGTCCGGCGTCGGCTGATGTCGCCCCTTCCCCGACGTCAGAGCGCCTGGGGTATAAAGCGTCAGCCGACGCCATCTTCCTCAGTTTTTCTTGCCCCAGATGCCAGGTGCCCTCTAAGGAAGGCTACATTTGGAGAAATGCAATAAATTCCAAACATGCACAAAAATATATATACATATATAAAAACAAATGCATCATAATAGATAACCCCAGCTAGCTATGAGGGGAATGTACCCAAGAAATACCACAAAGGGGAAGGAGGGAGGGTAAACCTGACTGCAGATGCATACCTATCGGACATCTACATTTATGGTAGGTACAAAACTGTACTATGTCCTTCAAGGATGCATCTGCAGTCATCACATATGGGTAGAATACCATAGCCAATCTGGGGGGTGGTGGATCTATGTAAAGGATGGTGTAGCTAAAATGCCCTGCAGGACTGCCATAGCAAAGCCTGCTCTGGATCTGGAATATAAAGGTAAGTTGTAATGCTTGGAAAATGTATGCACGGAGCTCCATGTAGCAGCTTCTAAAATGTCCTTGGTAGCCACCCCTCTTAAGAAGGCTGTGGAGGTGGCTGTGGCTCTGGTCGAATGAGGCCTAATGTTAACTGGCACAGTTTTTCCATGAAAGGAGTAACAGAAACGAATGCAATTCCCTATCCATTTTGAAATTGCCTATTTTGAAATTGCTTTTCCTTGTGCACCAGCAGCATATGCTACAAACAACTGGTCAGTTTTTCTGTAATTTTTAGTTCTGTCCAAGTAGTAGCGCAACTGTCTGTGTATGTCCAGGGTGTGCAGAAGCTTTTCCCCTTTGTTTTGTGGATTTGGAAAGAAGGCAGGCAGGTGAATGGCTTGGTTTAATGAGACCCTAGATACCACCTTTGGCATAAATGAAGGATTGGTTCTCAATGAGACTCTGTCTTGATGAAAAATAAGAAATGGCTGTACTGCCATGAGGGCCTGTAACTCAGATACTCTTCTTGCTGAAGTTATGGCCAGAAGGAAGGCAGTCTTCCAAAAGAAGAACTGTAGTTCTGCAGATGCTGCTGGCTCAAAGGGAGGCAGTGTTAGTTTTTCCAACACGAAGTTAAGGTCCCAAGTAGGCACTGGTGGTTTCCTTGGAGGATTGATGTTCTTAATTCCCCTTAGAAACTGTCTTAGCAGAGGATGAGAGAAGACAGGTGGATCAGTATTGTACTCTGCTGAAATTGCTGAAGCATGAATTTTAATGAAAGAGTAAGACAGGCCATTGTGGAGCATTTCTGCTAAATATTCCAGGATATGTGCCATGTTCATAACTGTTGCATCTAGGCCCTTTGAGGTGCTCCAGGTGTGAAATCTTTTCCATTTTGCTGAGTATGCCTTTCTTGTGGAAGGCCTGCGAGCTTCCATGATGATATCCTTCACTCTCTTGGATAGCTTATCCTGGTGATGAGTCAAGGTATTTTCCAGGCAGCTAGCTGTAATGTTTTCAGGTTGGAATGCAGAGTTTAGTAATTGTGCTGTGTCAGGAGAAGCGGCCATTGTGGCAGAAGCCATGGTTTTGTCCGTGACATGCTCTTTAGCGATGGGTACCAGTGCTGTCTTGGCCAGTCCGGAGCTATCAGAATCACTCTTGGTTGCTCTGCCCTGATCTTCAGTAAGACCTTGGTCATTAATGGAAGAGGTAATGCATACACTGTTAGAGCTCTCCAGCTGAAAGAGAGGGCGTCCACTTTCCATGCTTGTGGGTGGTATGTCCTTGTGCAGAATTTGTCCAGCTGATGATTGTGTGGGGAGGCAGAGAGGTCTATGTCCGGTGTCCCCCATGATTGCGTTATCTGATGAAAGATGTCTGGGTGCAGCATCCATTCGTGTGCATCCATGATGTTCCTGCTTAAGCTGTCCGCCAGCATATTGTCCTTTCCTGGTACAAACTGGGATTGCAGCTGTATATTGAGAGTCAGGGAAAGTTCCCATAGATTCATTGCCAGTCTGCAAAGAGGGTAGGAATGGGTGCCTCCTTGCTTGATTATGTACCACATAACTGTAGTGTTGTCTGTCCTTATTAACAGGTGACCTTGATGTAGAAATAACTTAAAGGCCTCGATTGCATGCATCACTGCCAGCATTTCCTTTTGGTTTATGTGCATGCGTAGCTCTTTTTGTGACCATAGTCCTTGAATGCATCTTCCTTCCATGTGCGCTCCCCATCCGTGGTCTGAAGCGTCCGTTGTAAGGGTTTGGCTGGCTATTGGTTTGCTGAAGAGCAAACCCCTGTTTGACTGGCTTGCTTGAGCCCACCACAGAAATTCCCTTTGAAGGCATTGGATGAGTGGTATCAAAGTTTCCAAGCTGTGACTGCTGAGTCCATAAACTCCTGAGGTACCATTGGAGTTTCCTCATATGTAGCCTTGCTTGAGGAATCAGAAGAATGCAAGAAGCCATGTAACCCAGGGCCTGCAGGATTTTCCTTGCAGTCAGCCGAGTTTGTCTCGACAGGTTTTTGAAGTAATCCGGTAGTTGGTTTTGTTTTTCTTCTGTGAGGAAAGCCATTTGGGTGGTTGTGTCCAGATCCGCACCCAGAAAAGTTATTCTTTGGGATGGTACAAGTCTTGACTTGTGAATGTTGACTGTATATACCAAGGCCTGAAGAAGATAGATGGCATAATTCAAGTGTTTTACCAAAATCTGTTGGCTGTCCGCTTGTATAAGGCAGTCGTCCAGATACGGGTATATTTGCATCCCCTGAAGTCTGCAGTGTGCAATTACTGATGCCAGGCATTTCGTGAATACTCTGGGCGCAGTAGATAAGCCAAAGAGCAATGCTGAGAATTGATACTGCTCTGAACCTGCAAGAAATCTGAGGTGTCTTCTGCAGCTTTGTCTGATAGGGACATGCAGGTATGCCTCCTTGAGGTCCAGAGTTACCAGCCAAGACCCCTTGCCCAGCATGGGAAGGAGTTGCTGTAGTCTCAGCATTTTGAATTTTGGCACAATGAGATAAGTATTTAGTGCGGACAAGTCGAGAATAGGCCTCCATTGCTTTTCTTTTCCTGGAACAAGGAAGAGTCTGGAATAAAATCCTTGGCCTTGTTCTGCGAGAGGAACCTTTTCTATTGCTTTCATTTTCATTAAGTTGGAGATTTGTTTCAAAGCCTCTGCCCTTTGATTTGGTGGCAGGTCTGGCATGCCTTTTCTTTTCGGTAATGTGTGGAAATGGAACCTGTATCCTTTGTCTATTATATGTAGTGTCCATTTGTCCCTTGTAATAATGTGCCAATTCTCTGAAAATAAGGAAAGCTTTCCGCCCAAAGGTGCTTCCAATTGAGCCCTGGTTGGCGGTGTCAAAGTAAAGTCATTGAGTCTGTCCTTGTGCAGCAGTTGTAGGGCCTGCACTACCTCTCTCTGGTTGGGATGCTGCCATTGACGTCCTCTGTAGGAGCCTCTAGCTTGCCCTCTATCTCTGGCACGCCTGTTCTTGCCTCTCTGAAATCTGTCTGTGCCTGGAAAGGACCAGTTCTTGGAAGGCCAATTTCTGCTGAATCTAGGTGGTTGGACTTGCATAAAATCTTTGACTGTTTGAACAGATTTTGCCTTTTCTTCAAATTTCTTTAACACCTCCTGAGCAGTGGAGCCAAATAACTTTTGCTTTTCCAGTGGAGCATCCAGAAGCTTTGCTTTAACAAGGTCTGGCAGAGATTGTTCCTTCAGCCAAGCATGCCTACGTATGACTGCACCTGTCATAGCTGACCTACATGAAGCTTCCAATGCATCATAACCACACTGCAAGAAATGGTTGCTAACCTGTTGAGAGTTATGTACCAGATCCTGAAGTGATTTGCGATCTAGGGGTTCAGGGGAAGACAGCTTTTTATGCAATTCATCTAACAAATATTCTTGGTACTGTATCATATGAAATTGACAGTTTAAAGCCCTCATAGAAAGGGTAGCAAAAGTATACACCTTTTTACCCCATCGCTCTAAAGCCCTGGACTCCCTTTCAGAGGGGAGTGGATTTTTTGTAGTGACAGCTGCAACCCCTTTAGGGCCCTGGGAGATAGTTTCTGGATCAGCAGAGTGGGCCTTGTAAAGGAAAAGGTGTGATTCTGGGACCCTGTAGTACCCATCGGGTTTGGCAGGAGCCGGAGGGAGAGTGTCAGGGGTTGTGCTAGATTCAGAGTACATATCATCAATGACATTCAAAACAGGGGGAATAGCCAAAGGTCTATGTTGAGGCAAATGCAAAAAGGTCCTTAATCTCTTCCTGGAGTCAGAGAATTCCTGGCCCTGCCATTGGAAATGCTCCCTCAGTGTGCACAGTTTCCCCAAAAGACAGTTCTTCAGGAGGGGAGGCCGAAGGGATAGATTCCTCTGCATCTGAATCCTCTTAGGCCGGAAAAGCCTCCTCCTGGTAGTCCGAGAGAGCAGAGCCATCAGAGGCCTCATCTGAGGAGAGGGGATCAGAGGGCTCAACCCTGGGCCTTTTATCTGTAGGAGGTTGAGAGTCCCTGTCCAGATGAGGCTGAGAACCCCTAATTAATGAAATAAGGTCTTCTGCTAGACTAAGGATCTGAGAACCTGTAGTGGGTCCCTGAAAGATAACCCTGGGAGGCATAGATTTAGAGTGTTTAGCAGCTTTAGCCCCAGAGAAGGCGTTAATAGACATGGATGCAGGAGGCCTGGCTGCACCACGTGCTGGTGTAGTTTTGTCTAAGGGAATGGTATCGGAAGGTTCCTGGACACCAGATTCCAATGGAGATTCAACAACCGATACAGTAATGGCCTCCAGGGCCGAGGTTGTCGGTTGCATGGTTTCGGTGGACGATAGTACCAAGGACTGTTTCAGCAGAGACAGAGACACTCGCGGTAGGCCTGGCCGTGGTTTCAGCCAAAACCGCGGACCGTGTGTGCCGGTCCTTGTCCTTCCGTTTCTGTATTAAAAGTGTAGTCGTTGTCTCCGACGGCATTTTGTAAGCAAAACTAGCCCCAAAAAATTCCTCTGCAAACTCCGACCGACGTCTTAGAGTGCGTCGGTTGAAGGAAGCACAGGCGGAACAGGCCGAGACGTCGTGGTCTGGGCCTAGGCAAGGTAGGCAGTAAGAGTGGAATTCCTTATGAGGTATTTGTTTCCCACAAGTTAAGCAATTATTAATTTTATCTGACATCGGCTGAGGCAAGAAAGAGTCCCCAACGGGGTACTTAGCTTTTGAAGTCTTCGGTTTAGCTGAATTACAGGAGCTGGCTGACCGGCACTTGCAAACTGCTTCTGCTTTGGGCACCACGCGGCAAGAAAGACTGAGGAAGATGGCGTCGGCTGACGCTTTTATACCCCAGGCGCTCTGACGTCGGGGAAGGGGCGACATCAGCCGACGCCTGACCCAGACTTTGGAATCCGGCCGACCGAAGGGCTGCCTGAGGCAGGACAACCCATATGTGATGACTGCAGATGCATCCTTGAAGGACATCCATGTCAAACCCTGAACTAATGGACATGCTTCAACCTCAAAAAAACGAGATCCCTCAGAACCACTCGTTCTAGCGACTTGAACCTATGTACAACAATAAACAGGACATGCTGGAGGGATAGATTCCTGTCCCAGTGACTCCCCTCACTCTGGAATACAATTTCAATCCATATTAGACAGAGCTCCTCTCTGACCCTCTTCAAGAGAAATCTTGATGAGTGGATGGGTAATCGTAAGTTCTACCCTGGGATCACTTCAGGAGCCCTGTTGACAGAGGCCCAAGGTTACTAATCTAATGAGGAGGCGAAAGCCATCACTCTGTGGCTAGGCTTATAAATGCCCATGGGCAGATAGCCTAGTACTTACCTATGAACCTATAAAAGAAGCAGCAGACGCCATTTTCTTTAGTTTTTTCTTACGCCAGATGTCAGGTGCCCCCTAAAATGGTAGCCAAAATTTATATATATATATATATATATATATATATATATATATATATATATATATAGGTTGTATAAAACAGAGAAGGAAAAATAGGTTCCCTCAGAAGAGAAAGGCTGAAGTGGCTGCAGCTCTGGTGAATGTGACCTAATGCCCCTAATGCCCTTAGGCACTAGATGCCATGTTTTAAGTAGCAGAACAAATGCAGTGGGCTATCCATTTTGAAATAGTCTGCTTTACGATAGCCTTTCCTTGTGATCCTGCAGCATATGCCACTAGTAATTGCTCTGTCTTTCTGAAAACGTTGGTTCTGTCCAAGTAGAATCTAAGCGGTCTGTGTACGTCCAAAGAATGCAGAATTCTTTCCCCCTTGTTCTGTGGATTTGGATAAAAAGTTGGCAGATGAATGGTTTGGTTAAGAGCCACACTGGACACCACTTTAGGCATAAATGTTGGATTTGTCCTAAGGGAGACCCTGTCTGGATAATAAATTATAAAAGGTTCCACAGCCATGACTGTAGCTCTGAATCTCGTCTTACAGAAGTTATTGCTAGGAGCAGAACCGTTTTCCAAGATAAAAACTTTATATTGGCAGTAGCAGCTGGCTCAAAAGGAGGCAGGGTGAGTTTTTCCAAGACATAGTTGAGGTCCCATGCAGGTATTGGTGATCTCCTTGGAGGCCTTACATTTTTGGCTCCTCTGAGGTACTGTTTTAACAAGGGATGAGAAAAGATTGGTGGCTCTGTATTGTAATGAGCTGAAATAGCAGAGGCATGAATTTTAATAGATGAGAAAGATAGGCCTTTATCAAGCATCTCAGTTAAGTATTGTAAAATCTGAGGAATATTTGGCACAGCTGTATCCGTTCCTTGTGCCTGGTTCCAAGCACAGAATCTCTTCCATTTTCCTGCTTAAGATTTTCTAGTACTGGGCCTTCTGGCTTCCAAAATGACATCCATCACAGCTTTGCTGAGAGGTTTGTTTTGTATGACTACATTATCCGCCATGCTGCCAGGTTTAAAGTCCTGAGTTGGCTTTGCAGGATCTGATTATTTTACTGGGACAGTAGATGTGGCACTTGAGGAAGAGTCCAAGCTGGGCATTGAGACAAGCTCTTTAATATTGGGTACCAGTGCTGGTGGGGCCAGTCTGGTGCAATCAGTATCATCTATCTATACTACAAACCGATACCCAAGATCCAGTGAAAAATCTCTCCTCTCCATCACCAAGGCTAAAAATAATGCAGAGAAAGCACTCTACTCCCACACCGTTGCCAGAAATTGGAACTCTCTTCCCCTATCTGTGTCCACTGCCCCCTCCACATCCATATTCAAAAACTCCCTCAAATTGCACCTTCTTAGTACATGGTTATGCCCTTGTATCACATAACCCTACCCATACTACTATTAACTCCCCAAAGTCCTCTCTGATCACATGCTGGAGCTCTGATTCCCTGTAGGCTTGGTCATCTGAAAGGGTACTTTTAACTGTAGAATCTTACTTGATATATTTTCTTTTCTTACCAAAGTATGACTGACATTGTCGTTTTACCCATGTTCTATATCTTTTACCTGGAGTGTTTTTATTAATTCTTGTTATATTACTATGCTCAGCATACATGATGTAACCTGTTTTGTGTATTATGCTGGATGTACTGTATTTGTACAACTTGATGTTGGAGCTTTTCTCCCCGGGCCTCCGCTGAAAATGGACCTGGTCCAGTCGGAATTTCCCGGTTAACAAATGTAAAATAAATAAATAAATAAATAAATCACTGGCGTCTCCTGTCTGACCTTTAGGAGTACCCTTGGGGAGGAGAGGCAGAGGGGGAAAGGCATATACTGATTAGTTTTTCCAGCTGAAGGATAGGGCGTCCACTTTCCATGCTTGTCTGTGATAAATCCTTGTGCAGAATCTTTTTAGTTGGTAGTTGTGAGGGGAGGCAAATAGATCTATGTATGGGCATCCCCATTTCCTTGTTATCATGTTAAAGACTTGTGGATCCAGCTGCCACTCGTGGGGATCCATGAGGTTTCTGCTTAGTTCGTCTGCCAGAGTAGTTTTCCTTCTTGGCAGGAATTGTGCCTGTAGATGTACTTGGTAAGTCAATGCTGTGTCCCACAAAGTCATGGCTAGTCTGCAAAGGGGTAAGGGTGTGTGCCCCCCTGCTTGTTTATATACCACATGACCGTGGTGTTGTCTGTCTTTATCAATAGTTGTCCTGGTTGAAGTAAGGTCCTTGAAGGCTGTCAGGGCGTTTTGATCAGCTAGCATCTCTTTTTGATTGATAAGTAGATGCATTTGGTTTGAGGTCTATTTCCCTGAATGCATTTTCCTGCCATGTGGGCTCCCCAGGAATAATCTGACGCATCCGTTGTTAGTGTTTGCTTGGCTGGGGGTAATGTGAATGGCTGTCCCTTGTTTTGATGACAAGCCTTTGCCCACCATCGAAACTCCTGTTGCAGGCAGGGAATGAGAGTAATTATAGTTTCCAGGCTGTGGCGATGTGGAGTCACAACGCTTTTTAGGTTCCAATGAAGTTTCCTCATATGCAGTCTTGCATATGGAATTAGTAGGATGGAGGATGCCATGAAGCCCAAAGCCTGCAGAATTTTTCTTGCAGATAACTGGGCCTTTGTTGCTAACATGTTGAAGTAAGTAGTCAGTTGTCTTTGTCTGGCTTGAGATAAGCCATCTGGGCAGTTGTATTTAAGCTTGCATCCAGGAATATTATCTCTTGAGAGGGTACGACTTTTGATTTCTTTTCGTTGACTGTGTACCCTAGGCATGTTAGAAGTTTTTTTTTTTCACAAATGTCAGATGCTGTAGAAGGATGTCCTTGTTCTTTGCTTGAATTAGACAGTCGTTCAAGTAAGGAAATATTTGTATTCCTCTGTCTGCAGAATGCAATTACTGGTGCCAGGCACTTTGTAAAGACCCTGGGCACAGTAGATAAGCCAAATGGCAGTGCAGAGACTTGATAATGCATTGAGCCAGCCTTGAATCTGAAGTATCTTCTGCATATTTGTCTGATTGGGACATGCAAGTATGCCTCTTTTAGGTCTAAAGTTGCAAGTCAAGCTTTCTTGCTCAGCATGGGCAGTAGCTGCTGTAAAGTCAACATTTTGAATTTTGGAATATCCAGGAATGTATTCAGAATCGATAGGTCCAGTATTGGCCTCCAGGCCTTGTCCTTTATGGGTACCAAGAACAGTCTTGAGTAAAATCCTTGTCCCCGCTCTTGCTCTGACATTTGTTGAATGGCCCTCATGTCCATGACGGATGAGACTTGTTTTTGTGCCTCTGCCCATTGATTTTTTGGCAGATCTGGCCAGCTGTTTGCCTTTGGCAGGGTATGGAAATGGAACTTGTAGCCTTGTGACACGATATTTAGAACCCACTTGTTCTGGGTTATAATGTGCCAATTTTGAGAAAAAAGTGCTAATTTTCCCCCCAAGGGTGCTGTCAGGAAACAAGTGCTTGGGTGCAGGCAGGGGGAAGTCATTGGGACCGTTTCCTGTAAGGTTGTGATTTGTCTTCTCCACTTTTGGAGGTAGAAGCACCCCATTGCTTTGACCTGTATGATACTTGCGCCTGGGATCTGCCTCTAGGGCATCTGGGTCTGCCCCTTTGTGGTCTGTCTGACACAGGAAAGGACCAATTCTTTGTTGACCAGTGTCTACTAAACCTAGGTGGCTGTACTTGTAAGAAATCTTTGACCGTTTGTACAGATTTAGCCTTGTCCTCCATTTTCTTTAACTCCTCTGCCTTAACACCAAACAAAGAACCATGCTGTAAAGGTGCATCCAATAATTTAACTTTAACATGATCAGGCAGATTTTGTTCCTTTAACCAAACATGCCTTCTAATTACAGAACCTGTAACTGTGGCCCTGCAGGAGGCCTCTAAAGAATCAAAACCACATTGCAAAGTATGCTTTCCAACTTGCTCAGCTGCATGCAAAATATCCTGCATTTCCTTGTTTTCTGCACATTCAGAATTTAACAACATTTTCTGTTTAAGCAATGCCATGACATATTGCTGATATTTGAGCATGTGAAACTGACAGTTTAAGGCCCTTAAAGCCAAGGTAGCAGGTGTGTAAACCTTTTTTCCCCATCTATCCAGTGCACTAGAATCCCTGTCAGAAGGGGTAGGGTTTTTTGCAGCAGAAGCCTTACCCTTGGGGCCCTGAGAAATAGTTTCTGGGTCTGCAGCAGGGTTTTTAAAAAGGAATTTATGCGAGTCAGGAACCCTGTAATATCTGTCAGGCTTAACAGGTGCTGGAGGTAAGGAGTCAGGGGTAAGTCTAGACTCCAAAAACACATCTACAATGTCTAACACAGGAGGGATGGCTAGTGGCTTGTGCTGTGGTAGTAACAGGAAATCCCTGAGCCTCTTTTTAGACTCTGAAAAATCTTGGCTCTCCCATTGGAAATGCTCCCTCATGGTATGTAAGGTTTCCCCAAAAGAATACTCCTCAGGAGGAGAAGCTGAAGGTATGGATTCTTCAGCATCAGAATCCTCATGGGAGGGAAATAATATTCCTGATCAGAAGAGGAATCAGAAGAAATGGAAACCTGATCTGAAGATTCATAGTAGGGATGGCTAGTGGCTTGTGCTGTGGTAGTAACAGGAAATCCCTGAGCCTCTTTTTAGACTCTGAAAAATCTTGGCTCTCCCATTGGAAATGCTCCCTCATGGTATGTAAGGTTTCCCCAAAAGAATACTCCTCAGGAGGAGAAGCTGAAGGTATGGATTCTTCAGCATCAGAATCCTCATGGGAGGGAAATAATATTCCTGATCAGAAGAGGAATCAGAAGAAATGGAAACCTGATCTGAAGATTCATAGTAGGGATGGCTAGTGGCTTGTGCTGTGGTAGTAACAGGAAATCCCTGAGCCTCTTTTTAGACTCTGAAAAATCTTGGCTCTCCCATTGGAAATGCTCCCTCATGGTATGTAAGGTTTCCCCAAAAGAATACTCCTCAGGAGGAGAAGCTGAAGGTATGGATTCTTCAGCATCAGAATCCTCATGGGAGGGAAATAATATTCCTGATCAGAAGAGGAATCAGAAGAAATGGAAACCTGATCTGAAGATTCATAGTCAGTCTATTGCCTAGGCCTTTTATCAGGAGCGGGATGGGAACCCCTGATTAAGGTAATCAAGTCTTCAGCCATTTTGAGCATTGTTTTTTGGGCATGGAGGCCTGTCCACGTGGCTCGATGTAGCTTTGTTGCCTTCGAAGCTGCTTTAGTCTTTGCCTTCGAAGTCGGTTTAATGTACAGATGTGTGGGTCTGAATACACTCTCAGAAGCCGGTGCCTGCTCAGTGGCTCCGGATCTGAAGGAATAGTGTCCGAGGCTCCAATACCTTGAGTTTCCAGCAGCATGGCCAACTCCACGTGGGAGTCAGTAGCAGCCTGCGACTCTGAAGTAGCGGTCGTCAGGGGCTGCGAAAGCACCTGAGAACCAGCAAACCGGCGACTGGCTTAGGAGAAGCTTCATAGTCGGTTTTGGGCCTCGGTCTTTCTTTTTCTTTGCGTTTTTTATGAACTCTGGTAGTCGGATGGCTTTCCGATGACATTTCTGGATAATTAAATCTGCGTCCAAAGTAGTTTAAAGCACAATCATACAGACGCTTAATAGCACGTTGGTTAAATCTAGCACAAAACCGACAACCTAGGAAATTATGATCAGGGCCTAGGCAAGGAATACAGTAAGAATGAAAGTCCTTATGAGGTATTTGCGTCCCACAAGAAATACAACTATTAACTTTTTCTCATTGGTTCTGGAGCAAGAAAAAAAAAGTTTCCCCAATGGGGTACTTAGCTTTATAGAAGACTTCGGATCTGAAATTCGAATTTGCAAACTGCTTCGGGCACCGCGCGGCAAGAAAGACTAAAGAAAATGGCGTTGGCTGCTTCTTTTATTCCCCTGATGACCTGACGTCAGGGAAGGGGCGACAGCAGCCGACGCAGGACCCAGGACTTTGGAATTCAGGCCGACTGAGGGCAACCTGCCAGCAGGATTACCCAAATGTAATGACTGCAACAGTGAAACACGAAGAACATCTGCCTTATAACAAAATACACGGACTCCTCAAAGAAAAACCTTCAGGACCCATTAAAACAGGAACCATAACTGCAAACTATATAGCAAAAAAATGTAAGAGTCACAGCAATTTTGCAACAGACCAAAATCTGCTTTTACATGCTGGCTAGCACCCCAAAACTATACTTGATATGAATACTCTGAAAACTGCTGACTGAACTTGAAAGATTTTATTTTAATGGCTACTGAATTTTTGTTCATGGAACATCACTTACCTGAATGACTAAGCAGACCCCCATGTAGCAAAAAAAATAATCATCCGAAGTTAACAGTCCAGGATGAATCAGTAATGGTAATGCATTTACATACTGGGAAATGGCTAAGAAAAGGTAATGTACTTACTGTAAACACTGGATCCTTTCACCATGGTCCATCCGATATGACAGATGGAACTTTGGGTCATTTGCTGGACCAGAGGCACTAAAACCAGTGCTCCAAGCACAGAGTTACTCTAATTTTTCTCTTTCCCTTAATGCATCTGGGATGAAGCTACCACAGACCGTGTTTCTTGCCAATAAGTAGAACTGCCCTATGATACAACTGATGGATAAGAGTTCAAAGTGTCCTTCATAAATTACCATTTTGAACGGAGGGTGATGAGAGGGATGTCCTGAAAGGATAAACTTGGATAACTGTTGCAGTCATCACTTTTGGGTTATCTGCTTACAGTAGCCCTCAGTCGGCATGATTAACAAAGTCTTGGGTCCTGCGTCGGTTGCTGTCCCTTCTTCCATGATGTCAGGGGTATAAAACATGCAGCCAACAACATTACATCAGTTTTTCTTGCCCCAGATATCAGGTGCCCCCATAATGGGAAACAATTAAATCTATAAATATGCAAGGTTATACCTCCAACAAAAAAGCAAATACACCTAAAAAGCTTTTGAAGATAGCAAAGGAAAGTATAGGTATATCCAAAATAAGAAGGGGGCTGGAGGGAGGGTAACCAGGACTGCAACAGTGAATACACTCTAACATCTACATTTATGGTAAGTGTACACAACTTTACAATGTTCTTCATGTTTCACTGTTGCAGTCATCAATTTTGGGTAGATTTCCAAAGCTAAGTATGGGAGGAGGAATTTAAATGGAATTAGGACCAGCTAAAAGGCCCTGCAAGACTGCAGTGGCAAAGCCAGCTCTGGATTCAGAGAAAATTGGCAGATGGTAATGATTGGTGAAAGTATGTACAGAACTCCAGGTAGCAGCTTCTAGGATGTCCCTGGTAGGGACGCCTCTGTGAAAGGCTGTAGAGGTAGATGCAGCCCTGAAAGAGTGGGGTCTGATCCCCTGTGGGATAGGTTTTCCATGGTGTTTGTAGCAGAAATAAATACAATGGACTATCCATTTGGAAATGGTTTGCTTTGAAATAGCCTTCCCCTATGCCCCTGCAGCAAATGCCACCAGCAGTTGATTAGATTTCCTTTAAGGTTCAGTTCTGTCCAAGTAGAATCTAAAGTTGTCTGTGCACGTCTAAAGAATGCAGAATCCGTTCCCCTTTGTTCTGAGGATTAGGAAAGAAGGCTGGCAAATTAATGAGCTGAGATGGCTGAGGCGTGAATTTTGATGGAAGAGAAAGACAGGCCCTTATGAAGCATCTCAGTTAAGTATTGTAAAATCTGAGGTAAATTGGGCACTGCTGTGCTCATCCCTTGAGATTGGTTCCAGGCACAGAATCTTTTCCATTTTTCAGCGTAAGACTTTCTAGTACTAGGCCTCCTTGCCTCTAAAATTATATCCATCACTGGTTTACTGAGGGATGGTAAAGGAGAAATTATGTAATTAGCCAGGCTGCTAGATTCAGTGTTTGAAGATGAGGGTGCAGAATTTGGTTCTCCTGCTGAGACAATAGAGTAGGAGCCTGAGGCAGGTGCCATGGGGCCAACGTGACACACTGCGCAAGAAGGGGTACCAGTGTTGGCTTGGCCAGTCTTGGAGAGAAGAGGCAGAGGGGGGGGGGGGAAGGCAAACTGATGGGTTTTTCCAGCTGAAGGACAGAGCATCCACTTTAAAAGCTTGTTTGTGGGGAGTCCTTGTGCAAAATTTGTCCAACTGATAGTTCTGGCGGGAGGCAAGCAGGTCTATATCTGGGCTCCCCCGTTTGCTTGTCAACATGTTGAAAAGCCTTGGTTCCAGTTTCCACTCGTGTGGGTCCATGAGGTTTCTGCTTAGTTCGTCTGCCAGTGTATTTAGTTTTCCTGGCAGGAACTGAGGTTGTAGATGTACCTGATAGCTCAGGGCTGTGTTCCACAATGACATGGCTAGTCTATAGAGGGAGTAAGAATGTGTACCTCCCTGCTTGTTTATGTACCACATAACAGTGGTGTTGTCTGTCTTTATTGTTAATTGTCCTGGAAGAATGTGGTCCTTGAAGGTTGTCAGAGCATTCTGTACAGCTAACATTTCTTTTTGATTGATATGCAGGTGCATTTGACTTGGGTTCCATTTGCCCTGAATGCACTTCCCTGCCAGGTGCCCCCCCCCCCTTTGCATAGTCTGATGCATCTGTTAAGGTTTGGACGGCAGGGGGTAGTGTGAATTGGTAGTCCGCTGTTCTGGTGGCAGGCCTCTGCCCACCAAAGGAATTCTAGGCGTAAGCAAGGTACGATAGGAATCATTGCTTCTAGATTCTGTGAATGTTGACACCATAAGCTTTTGAAATATCATTGCAGTTTCCTCATATGCAGCCTTGCATATGGAATTAGAAGAATGCAGGAGGCCATGAACCCCATGGCTTGCCGAATTTGCCTTCTGCTATGTCTGGGTTTGGCTTGAGAAGACCTGGAAGGGGCTGGAAAGGACCAATTCTTAGAGGGCCAGTGCCTACTAAATCTAGGAGGCTGAATTTGTAAGAAACTAACAGTTTGCATTGATTTAGCTTTATCTTCCATCTTTTTAAGAAATTCCTCAGCCTTGTTGCCAAACTGGCGGTCCTGGTTTAAGGGAGCATCCAACAATTTTGCTTTAACATAATCAGGTAAAGATTGCTCCTTGAGCCAAGCATGCCTACTGAGCACAGACCCAGTAACAGCAGCCCTGCAAGAGGCCTCTAAAGAATCAAATCCACATTGCAAAGTATGTTTTCCAACCTGTTCAGCAGAATGCATTAAATCCTGTAATTCTTTATTTTCCGCACAGTCAGGAATCAACATCATTTTCTGTTTAAGCAATCCAATAACATGTTGTTGATACTTATGAAACTGGCAGTTTAAAGCCCTAATGGCCAAGGTTGCAGAAGTGTAAACCTTCTTACCCCATCTATCCAGCGCCCTGGAGTCTCTATCAGAAGGGGTGGGATTTTTAGTAGTAGAAACCTTAATGCCCTAGGGTCCCTGGGAAATGGTCTCTGGATCCAGAATATGATTTTTAAAAAGGAGCTTATGAGAATCAGGAACCCTGTAATATCGGTCTGGTTTTCTGGGAGCAAGAGGCAAAGAATCAGGGGCCAAACTAGATTCCGAGAAAGTATCAACAATGTCTAGTACAGGAGGAATAGCTAAAGGCCTATGCTGAGGCAAGAGTAAGAAATCCCTAAGCCTCTTTTTTGTATCAGAAAAATCCTGGCTTTTCCAGTGGAAATGCTCCCCTAGAGTATGCAAGGTTTCACCAAAAGAAAAATCCTCTGGAGGGAAAGCAGAGGGAATAAAGTTCTCTGCATCAGAATCCTCTTAAGTAGATAAGGGCAAATCCAGATCATCAGAAGAATCAGAAAAATCAGAATCCTGGTCAGAAGATCATAAACAACTTCAGTCCTAGGTATCTTAGAAGGGGGAGGGGGCTGGCTTCCCCTGATTAGAGTTACAAGATCTTCAGCCATTCTTATTTGTTTTTTAGGCATAGAGGCCTGAGCATGCAGCCTGGGCGTTGTTTTTTTAGGCATGGTTCTAGAGTTAGGCCTAAAAGAAGAAGGAAGCGTCGGTTTAATATGCAAGTCCATAGGCCTGAATACACCCTCAGAAGCCGGTGCCTGCACAGCAGCTCCGGGCCCATCCAAGGTAGAGACATCCGCAGGTTCCATAGTTGAGGCATGCAAAAGCGCCTCACTCAGCACCGGCGAACTGGCGACTGGCTTAGGAGAAGCGTCGTCGGCAGTTTGGGACCTCAGCGGCTTGTCTCTGTCTTTATCCTTGTATTTTTTCGGAATCCCGGTAGTCGGATGTCTAACCGATGACATTTCTGGATAATTAAACCAAGAACCGAAATATTTAGAGGTGAAAATATACAGACGATGGATAGTGCGTTGATTAAATAAAGCACAAAACTGATGGCAAGGTACGTCGTGGTCAGGGCCTAGGCAAGGAATACAGTACGAATGAAAATCTTTATGAGGTATTTGCTTTCCATAAGTAATGCAATTATTAACTTTTACTGAAATCGGTAAGGAGCCAGAAAAAAAGTGTCCCCAACGGGGTACACTTAACTTTAGTTGAAGACTTCGGTTCTGAAACTCTAAAACAAAAATTTCAGGAGTCAGCCGACCGGCACATTTGCAAACTACTTCTGCTTCGGGCACCACACGGCAAGAAAGACTGATGTAATGGTGTCAGCTGCATGTTTTATACCCCTGATGACCGGATGTCATGGAAGAAGGGACAGCAACCGACGCAGGACCCAAGAATTTGTTAATCAGGCCAACTGAGGACTACTGCAAGTAGATCACCCAAAAGTGATCACTGCAACAGTGAAACACGAAGAACATCTACCATATCCCACTCATTCTGTCCACCCGATCCCACTGATGGGTCAGAATCCCAGCTACAAAATACACAGGTAGAGACCTCGAGGACTTTAGTTCAAAACAAAGCCTTAGACCTCAAGAACATATAGTTTATAATGCCTGGCAAAGGTGTGCAACAATCCAGGTTGCAGCAGAACAGATATCATTAACTGATGAATTTCTAAAGAAAGCTGTATAAGTAGATCTCACAGAATGATCTTTGGGTCGGCATGGTAAAGAATGGTTGTGTACTGAACAAACCAAGGAAATAGAAAGCCACCTGTGTAAAGTGATTTTTGAAACCGTAGAACCAAGCTAGTTTATTGGGAGGATGCAAACAGAAGAGTCTCCTTCCTAAAGGAATTAGTTCTGTGTAGATAAAACCTCAGCTATGAACATCTAAGGTGTGCAAAATGTATTCCTCTGACTTGTTATGAAAAGATACTGGTAGGTGGATAGGCTGGCTCAAATCTGTCAGAGGCTACCTTAGGGGACAAAGGCTAGACTGCTCTACAGCAAAACTATGTCCCAATTAAAAACTAAGTAAGGAGAAGTGGAAGACATCACCTGTACTTCCAATATCTTTCTTGTGGAAATAATGTCTGCCAGAAATACTAAAAGGCTAAGACAGTGCCTCTGAAGCTTGTTCTTTGGTATTACAACTCCTACCATCTTCTGGAAACTGACTCCATACAAGACGCAAATAAACTATATCAGGTTGCAAAACAAAGACTGAAAGATGAACATAGACACTTTATAAGGGATGCCAGCAACAAAATGCTTGCCAGTCCACAGGACATCCAAAGGCAGATTGAAGGAATACTTCCAGCAGCTTCTGAATGAAAAACAGAAGCTATACTGTCCCACAGACAGCCTACGATGAAAGAAGTCCACCCCAATAGTAGTAGTAAGGACAGCACTAAGGAAAATAAAGTCAGGGAAAGCAGCAGGGTCAGATGAGATCACAGTAGATAAAAATCGTAGGTGAAATAGGGGAGAAATTGCTCCTGAGGGTACTCATTGCAATATGGAGAAAAAGGCATGTCCCAAATGACTAGAGAATAAGCATGCCAGTGTTCAAGATAAAAGGGGACATTAACAACTGTGAGCAGTACAGAGGTATCAAACTCTTATCACACTATATGAAAGTTCTGGAGGGGGTGACTGGAAAAGGAATACGCAGAGTAAAAAGTAATATGGGAGATGAGCAGCTCGGATTCAGATCAGGATGCAGCACAACTTACCTGAAGTTTGCAACAAGACAGATGCTTGAGAAGCTAGAGATGAGAAGAGACTCACTCCAAACGGGCATTCCTAGACTTGGGACCTTGCCATATGTTTTCCCCAAAGTATCTGATTTGGGTAGTCCTGTGATGATTCTACATCCCAGAAACATTGGTAGAGTTAGTGCAGGCAATGTACAAGGACCTAATGACTCAAGTACAAACACTGTTCAGTCTCACAGAGCAGTTCCTAGTGGGAGTGGGTGTGCAGAGTTCACCTCTGAGGCCACCTCTGTTCATACTGGTGATTGACATTAGCAAATAGGTCAGAGGGGGCATATCAGCAAAGTTCCGGTATGCAAAAGATGTGGCATTACAGGCAGAGTGAGCAAGAACTTCAGTTTTGCATTCCATTCAGTTTCCTTTGAAGGCCCATGAGATGAAACGGAGTACAGATAAGTCCGATGTAATGGCAGCAAATGGGGGGGGGGGTGCAAATCAGAAGAAGCAGAGGATTGAGACAGATGGAAAATAGTGGAACAGGTTAACAACTTCAAGTATATGAGAGGGGTGGATGAAGAGAAGGGAAATCTGAATGAAGAGGTCAAAGCTAGAGGCAAAGAAGCAACAGCTGCAGAAAAAGGTCAAAGAGAACAGATGACTGTAGTTTGGGCACGTGTGCATAAAAAAAATGAAAAGACCAATGGTTAGACCTCAGCTGAAGATAAAAATGGAATAATCCACGTCAGGAAATAAATCACTTGCAGCTTCACAGTAGTGCCCTTTATAAAACCAAAAGTTGTAACTTTAAAATCATGACCTTCCTTGCTTTTAACATCTTCTATAGTATTTGAGAAGAGCGGTTTACATCTCCCATCCCTATTTTCAATGGTATGTCATAGTTCTATATGTGTTTTCATTGGTTGAACCATATTTAAATACCAATGTTTTAACTGTTTTTATGAGTCTGAAGAAGCGATCAGCTGACTTAGCTTACTCTTGTTTAATAAAGTGGTGTGAAACTGCAAGTGAACCGTTTCCTACCTTGACTACTGCATCTCAGTTACAACTTTTGGTTTTATAAAGGGCACTACTGTGAAGCTGCAAGTGATTTATTTCCTGACGTGGATTATTCCATTTTTATCTTCAGCTGTGGTCTAACCATTAGCCTTTTCATTTTTTTCGCTTGAGGTGTATACCAGGCGTTTATCCAGCTTCTGTTTTCTTTCACGTGTGCATAAAAACCAGACGACAATCTGGTGAGGATGATTTCTGACAGACAGGAAAAAGATAAGAGGAAATGAGGGCATCTACCAAACAGGTGGATGGATTGTGCTTGTTAAGACCTGGGACAGTCTGGCATGAGTGTCGAAGAAGGGGAGGGAGAGAGAGAGAGAGAGAGAGAGAGATATGGCAACAGTTGACAAGACACACTAATGCAATGAAGATGGGCAGATGGATGATACTGATGAAGAAAGGTTTTCCAGGACAGAGGCTTCAGTGTAATGGAAGATGCTGACTCAAAAGAACACTTCGTTAGTGCTTCCAGGACAAAATTAAGGTCCCACAGAGTACCAGTTTGGTGACCAGAGGACAGAGAAGAAAGGCTCTGCATAGTCTGTGAGAAGCTAGGGAGTGGGTGGTCACATCCATTGTGAAATTCAGAAATGGCAGCTAGCTGCACTTTAATGGTGAAAACATGAGCCTGAGTCAGACTTTTCTGAGCAAAAGAAGAATTTCAGGAATGTAAGCATTAGGAGGGTCTAAAACCTATTCCACTGTCCAAACAGAGAAATGTTTTTATTTGCTGCTGTAAACTTTGCTAAAAGACTCTTTCTGGGATGCAAAATGGACACAAATAGACTCCAGGGACAAGGAATTGTCATTAGCCATCACAGAAAAGTACAGTTTTGTACCTACCATAAATGTAGATGTCCGATAGACATGCAACTGCAGTCATAACATGTGGGTTGTCCTGCCTCAGGCAGCCCTCGGTCGGCCGGATTCCAAAGTCTGGGTCCGACGTCGGCTAATGTCGCATTTCTCTCAGACGTCAGAGCGGCTGGAGTACATAAGCATCAGCCGACGCCATTTTCTTCAGTGTTTCTTGCCCCAGATGCCAGGTGCCCTCTAAGGAAGGCTGTAATCAAATTGGAAGACAAAAACAGGATTCCAAACAAATACATGAGCAATAAAACAAATACACCATAACAGATATCCCCAGCTAAGAGTAAGGGGGATAGGAGTGGACCCTAGGCATAGAGGGGTATGGAGGGAGGAAACCGACTGCAGTTGCATGTCTATCGGACATCTACATTTATGGTAGGTACAAAACTGTACTATGTCCTTCAAGAATGCAACTGCAGTCATAACATGTGGGTAGAATACCATAGCTTAGCTGGGGGAGGAGGTATGCTCTAGGAAAGAGATGGTGTGGCAATCAAACCCTGCAGGACCGCCGAAGCAAAGCCTGCTCTGGATCTGGAATAGAGAGAGAGAGAACGTAGTGTTTGTAGAATGTATGCACGGAGCTCCATGTAGCAGCTTCTAGAATGTCCTTTGTAGGCACCCCTCTTAAAAATGCTGTAGAGGTGGCTGTAGCTCTGGTAGAATGTGGTCTGACATAGGCTGGAACAGTCTTTCCATGAAAGGAATAACAGAATCTGATGCAATGTCCAATCCATTTAGAAATAGTCTGTTTTGAAATTGCTTTTCCTTGGACTGCAGGGGCGTAAGCTACAAAAAGCTGTTCAGACTTCCTACTGGCCTTGGTTCTGTCCAGGTAGTATCGAAGTTGTCTATGAATGTCCAAGGTATGCAAAAGTCTTTCCCCCCTGTTCTCAGGATTGGGGAAGAAAGCAGGCAGATGAATGGCTTGATTTAGAGAAACCCTAGATACCACCTTTGGCATAAAGGTAGGGTTGGTCCTTAATGAAACCCTGTCTCTGTGGAAAATAATAAAGGGTGGTATTGCCATTAGGGCCTGTAGCTCCGAAACCCTTCTTGCTGAGGTAATTGCCAACAGGAAAGCTGTTTTCCATGAGAGGAATTGCAAGTCAACTGAAGCTGCTGGCTCAAAAGGAGGTAGAGTCAGTTTTTCTAAGACAAAATTGAGGTCCCAGGCTGGCACTGGGGCCTTTCTTGGTGGCTTAATGTTCTTGATTCCCCTGAGGAATTGTCTTAGTAAGGGGCGAGAGAAAACAGGAGGATCAGTGCTGTATCTAGCTGAAATAGCAGATGCATGTATCTTTATTGAAGAATATGAGAGGCCGCTCTGTAACATATCTGCCAAACATTCCAAGATAAGTGGGATGTTCAGTAATGATGCATCATGTCCTTTGCTGGTATTCCAATTGCTGAATCTTTTCCACTTTGCTAAGTAAACCTTTCTGGTGGATGGTCTTCGAGCCTCTGTTAGTATTCGCTGAACTTCCTTGGAGAGAGATAAGCTGAAGTTATTTATAGGATCTCCCAGGCTGTTAGCTGCAGTGTCTGAAGGTTTGGATGCAGTGTTTCGAAATTGTGTTGAGTCAAAAGTAGGGGCCACTGAGGGAGGGCCCACCTCCTGGTGTGACATATGCTCCGTAGTAGTGGGTACCAGTGTTGTCTTGGCCAATCCGGAGCTATTATGATTCCCTTGGGCTTCTCTGCTTTGATCTTTAGTAATACTGAGGTCATCAGTGGCAGAGGTGGGAATGCATAGATTGCTAGGGAGTTCCAGTTGAATGAAAGGGCATCTATTTTCCAAGCCTTTGGATGGTATGTCCTTGTGCAAAATTTTGGTAGAAGATGATTGAGGTGAGAGGCAAATAGGTCCACTTCTGGCTTGCCCCATGTCGAAGTGAGTTGTCCGAAAGCCTTCGGATGTAACCTCCACTTGTGTGGATCTGTGAAATTCCTGCTTAGGCTGTCCGCCAACACATTGTCTTTTCCTGGAACAAACTGGGATTGTAACTGGATGTTTAGACTCAGTGATTTCTCCCAAAGCTGCATTGTCAGTCTGCAAAGGGGGTAAGAGTGGGTGCCCCCCTGCTTGTTTATGTACCACATCACAGTGGTGTTGTCTGTCCGTATCATTAAGTGGTCTTGCTGGAGTTGGTTTTGAAAAGCCTCGATAGCATGCATTACTGCCAGCATTTCCTTTTGGTTTATATGCAGATGTGTTTCCTTTGGAGACCATTGTCCTTGTATACACCTGCCTTCCATGTGCCCCATCCGAGGTCTGAGGTCTGTAGTCATGGTCTGTGTTATCTGTGGTTTTGAATGACATACCTGTGTTTTCCTGGCTCACAGAGGCCCACCATAGGAATTCCTTTTGTAGGCATGGAATGAGTGGTATGATTGTCTCCAAGTTGTTGCTGTGCTGAGACCAAATGCTTTTTAGGTACCATTGAAGCTTTCTCATGTGTAGTTTTGCTAATGGAACCAGTAGAATGCAGGATGCCATGTAACCCAGGGCCTGTAGGAATCTCCTTGCAGTCATCTGGGTGAGTTTTGCTAAACCTTTGAAGTACTGAGTTAACTTCTCTTGCTAGTCTTCTGTCAGGTAAGCCATCTGAGAGGCTGTGTCTAGTTTGGCTCCTAAGAAGATTATTTGCTGGGATGGCTGCAGTCTTGACTTTTGGAAGTTGACTGTGTATCCCAGAGCTTGAAGTAATCGTATGACATAATCCAGATTTTTTGTCATCAATTTGTCGTCCGCTTGTATGAGACAGTCGTCCAGGTACGGGTAAATTTGTATACCCCGGAGCCTGCAATGAGCAATTACTGAAGCCAGGCATTTTGTAAACACTCTGGGTGCAGTAGATAAGCCAAATGGCAATGCTGAGAATTGATAATGCTCTGGCCCTGCAAGAAATCTGAGGTATCTTCTGCAGCTGTGTCTGAGAGGGACATGCAGGTATGCCTCCTTGAGGTCCAGAGTAATCAGCCACGACTCCTTGCCCAGCATGGGAAGGAGTTGCTGTAGAGTCAGCATTTTGAACTTTGGTACTATGAGAAAGGTGTTTAATGCGGACAAGTCCAGTATTGGTCTCCATTGAGCTTCTTTTCTTGGTACAAGGAACAGTCCTGAGTAAAACCCCTGTTCTTGTTCTTGTTGTGGAACTCTTTCTATTGCTTTCATTCTTCGATGGTCTTTAACACATCCTTAGCATTTGCACCAAAAAGCTTGTTCTTTTCCAAAGGTGCATCCAGAAGTTTTGCTTTTACATGATCTGGTAGAGGTTGATCTTTTAACCAAGCATGTCTACGCATCACTACCCCTGTCATAGCTGCCCTACATGAAGCTTCCAGTGCATCATATCCACACTGCAGGAAGTGATTGCTTACTTGCTGAGTGTTATGTACAGCTTCCTGCAAAGTCTTCCTGTCTAAAGGATCAGGAGAAGCTAATGTTTTTTTGTAAATCTTCTAAGAGATAATCCTGATATTGGAACATATGGAAAAGGCAATTTAAAGCTCTCATAGATAAGGTAGTGGATGTAAACCTTTTTACCCCATCTCTAATGACCTTGCTTCCCTGTTGGAGGGCAAAGGATTTTTGAGGGGAGGCTGAAACTCCTTTAGGCCCCTGTGAAATAGTTTCCAAATCAGCAGTATGGGCCCTGAATAAATGGGAATGAGTTTCTGGGACCCTGTAATACCTGTCTGGCTTGGCTGGAGCAGGAGGAAGAGAATCAGGGGTAGCACTAGAATCAGAATACAAATCATCCAGAACATCAAGTACAGGAGGAATAGCTAAGGGCCTGTGCTGAGGCTTCTTAAGGAAAGTCCTAAGGCGTTTCCTAGAATCAGAATATTCCTGACCCTGCCACTTGAAATGTTCCCTCATGGTGTGCAGAACTTCCCCAAAAGAAATATCCTCAGGAGGGGAGGCCGAAGGTATGGAATCTTCTGCATCCGAGTCCTCATAGGTCTGGAAGAGCTCTTCCTGGCTATCAGAGTGGACAGAGCCCTCAGAGTCTTCATCTGAAGGAGAAGGGTCAGAGGGTTCAACCCGGGCCTTTATCAGGAGGAGGCTGGGATGCTCTCTCAGGATGGGCCTGTGAACCTCTAATCATGATAATCAAATCAGAAGCCATGGACATAATTTGTGTCTCCGGAGTCGGCTGAGGTAAGGATTTGGTAGTAATATGCTTAGTTTTGCTGGCTGCCTTAGCCCTAGTGTAGGCCTTAATAGACATGGCCATAGGAGGCCTGGCAGCTCCACGTGCAGGAGTGACCTTGTCTACAGCAATGGTCTCGGGCACTTCCTCGGTTTCGGTATCCGGAGGAAAGTCTATAACTGGCGTCGGGGTAATGTCTGGAATCGGAGTCGTCAGTAATGCGGTAGCTTCGGTTCATAGCGGTGGAGAGACCGTCTCAGAGGGAACCGGAGCACTCGCGGTAGGTTTTGGCGTGGAGTCGGTGGTAGACGCGGGCCGAGGATGTCGGTCCCGGTCTTTTCGCTTTTTGGGAGTTTGCGATGTCGGAAGATCCGACAGCATGGTGTAAGCAAATTTATCGCCGAAAAAGTCTTCAGCGAACTCCGCCCGGCGCCTGAGAGTGCGCTTGTTGAAGCGAGCACAGGCTACACAGGCCGAGACTTTGTGGTCTGGGCCCAGGCAAGGGAGGCAGTAAGAGTGGAAATACTTATGAGGTATTTGTTTACCACAAAAAAGACAATTGTTAACTTTTTCAGTAATTTCTGACATCGGCTGAGGCAAGAAAAGGTCCCCAACAGGGTACTTAGCTTTTTTTGATGACTTCGGTATCGTAGAATACAGGAGTTGACCGACCGGCACTTGCGAACTGCTTCTGCTTCGGGCGCGGCAAGAAAGACTGAAGAAAATGGCGTCGGCTGATGCTTATGTACTCCAGCCGCTCTGACGGAGAGAAATGCGACATCAGCCGACGTCGGACCCAGACTTTGGAATCCGGCCGACCGAGGGCTGCCTGAGGCAGGACAACCCACATGTTATGACTGCAGTTGCATTCTTGAAGGACATCCAGAGTTATCAGAGAAATCAGATGGTTAACCAGAGGTTGTGCAAGCCCAGGTGAGGTGTCCCAGACAGGTAGGACAGTATATCCAGACAGCCTACAGCCAAGGAGGCTCCATGATGTGAGACTTTAGCAAAGGAAACCAAACTTGCCTGGGCCAGTAAGGATTACTGTGGCTTTGCATCTTATGAATTTCTGTAAAAATTAGGGTATTAGGTGCCAGTGGCAGATACATAAAGGAGCCTAGACGGCCACTCCCAGACTCCCAACATCTCTTGAGAACTACCCCTCTGGCAGGATCAAGGCAAAAAAAATATTACACTTTGTGTTGGACGGACAGAGGAGCATAGGTCTTAACAAGGATGGCACCAGCAGATGAATACCTGTTGTGCTACTGCCGGATTGAGACTACTCATGAGACATGACGGATCTGCCAAGCTTCTTGGCGAAACAAAATGTGCATTGCCATCACCTCTCATGGCTTTCTCTGCATAAGGAGCAGGATCTGGTTCTTCTCCACTTGTTAATGTACCATACCACCATCATATTGTTGTTTTGGGTAAAAATCCCTTCCAGTGGTAAGAAGTCCTGTAGCTCCTGAATGCAAGGAAGATTGTTCTCACCTTTAGGACACTGATGTGAAAGTTAGTGTCTTGCTAATTACAAATGCTTTGTACCATCCTCCCCAGAAAATGCCTCCCGCCCCAAGAAGGTGGCGTCCAAAGTGACTACTGCTATGAGGGATAACATTAAAAAGAAGTTATGTACTCACCATAACATTCCATCTGAGTAGTTGTACATGTCTTCAACCTGTGAGATCCTGTGGGTATTTGGATCCGGATCGGTTCCGAGACGGCAGCTTCACCAGCATCTAATCCGAGCTCCAAGCTCCTCCCCTTACCCACAACACCCCTCCATCTCCTTCCTTCCCTCAGATAAGAGCTTGCTGACCCCTAAACATAAGCCTGACCCAATGAGACCTCATCACCAAACATTCACAAAACTTAAGAAGGAACAGGAGAGCTGTAGATGTGCCCTCTCACCTGCCAGAGTAATAAATAATGATGAGGTCAGGGGGAGGGATGCTTGAAGACAAATGAAGTACAACTTACTCAGATGGAATGTTATGGTGACTACATAACTTCTTTATCTGAAGTAGTTTACCTTCATTTGTTCTTCAACCTGTGGGACGGAGTCCCCAGCTGCTAAACACCTGGGTGGCCCTCATGGAAGGATGTTCCGCAGCACAGTGGAGCCAAAGGATGTTCTCCCTCTAGATATCATGTCCAGTTTATAGTGAGAAATAAAGGTATGAGATGAGGACCAAGTAGCTGCAGATCAAATATCACCCAGATACACCCTGGACCAAAAGGCTGCCGAGGTAGCCATGGACCTGGTAGAATGTGCTTTTACTTGACCCAGAGGTGACATGCCTTTGTCTTTGTATACCTGAAGGATACAAAGAGATCCATCGAGCTATAGTTACCTTGGAAATTGGCTTGCCCAGAAAGGGTTTAGATAAGACACAAATAACAGATCGGATTTGCGAAAGGCTTTAGTTCCGTGTAGGTAAAAAGTACGATTGTGTACACTTACCATAAATGTAAATGTTTGAGTGTATTCACTGTTGCAGTCATCACATTTGAGTTATCCATGCCAGGGTAGCCCTCGACCGGCCCGAATACCAGAGGCTTAGTATTTCTGCGTCGGTTGTTGTCGCTTCAGGACTGATGTCAGGTCGTCAGTAGTATAAAGTAAGGCAGCCAACGCCATTACATCAGTTTTTCTTGCACTGTTAGGAGGCCCAAGTGGGAGCCAGTATCTGGTGGAAGAACCCCACCAGCAGAAAGTAAATACCAAAATGTCCCTTGTAAGGAGAGAGAGGAAAGAAGAGGGGGGAAGGAGGGAAACTAGGACTGCAACAGTGAAGACACTAACATCTACATTTATGGTAAGTGTACACAACTGTACTATGTTCTGTGTGTTTCATTGTTGCAGTCATCACATTTGGGGTGATTCCCAAAGCTGAGGAAAAGGTAGTAGACAGTCAGCGAGACTAGGGGCTGGCCAGGATGCCCTGCAAGACTGCAGTGGCAAAGCCTGACCTGGATTTGGAGAAGATAGGCAGGTGGTAATGTTTGATGAAAGTGTGAGCAGATGTCCAGGTGGCAGCCTCCAGGATGTCACTGAATGGGAAAAAATTAATAGAGATATTAAACCTCTCTCCAATGGCCTGAGCTGTAGAGAAACGCACAATCAGCTGCAGTGGCAAACTACACCTGGGGAATGTAGTGGTGCACTGTGGGATAGGGCTTTGGCCTCGAGCTGTTACAGACATCGTGCTTTGCAAATTGATCGGCTCCGAACCCATCTTTAAGAATGAAGGCGAAATTGAACAAAGTACAGTTGTGTACACTTACCATAAATGTAAATGTTAGAGTGTATTCACTGTTGCAGTCATCACATTTGGGTCATCTGCCTGCAGGTAGCCCTCAGCCGGCCCGAATACCAGAGTCTTCAGATTTCTGCGTTGGATGCTGTCGATTCTTCCACGTCAGGTCGTCAGGGGTATAAAACATGCAGCCGACGACATTACAGCAGTTTTTCTTGCCCCAGATGTCAGGTGCCCCCACAATAGGAAGCAATTATATGGTATGGTACACCCCCATCAAAATGCAAATGCACAAGAAAAAAAATATACCAACAAGAAGGAAAGGTAGAGCCAAGAGAAGTCAGGGGGCTGGAGAGAGGGTAACCAGGACTGCAACAGTGAATACACTCGAACATCTACATTTATGGTAAGTGTACACAACTGTACTATGTTCTTCATGTTTCACTGTTGCAGTCTTCACATTTGGGTTGATTCCCAAAGCTAAGGAAGGGAGGAGGAAGTTAAGGAGCATTAGGGCCAGCTATAAAGCCCTGCAAGACTGCAGTGGCCAATCCAGCTCTGGATTTAGAAAATATAGGCATGTGGTAATGCTTGGTGAAGGTAAGTACAGAGCTCCAGCTAGCAGCTTCTAGGATGTCCCTGGTAGGGACTCCTCTGAGAAATGCCGCAGAGGTAGATGCAGCCCTGGTGGAATGTGATCTTATCCCCTGTGGGGTAGGTTTTCCATGGTGCTTGTAGCAGAAACAAATGCAATGGGCTATCCATTTGGAAATGATTTGCTTTGAAATGGCCTTCCCCCTCTCTGGCCCTGCAGCAAAGCCAACTAGCAGCTGTTCAGATTTTCTGAGGCTTAGTCCTGTCCAAATAGAATCCAAGTTGTCTGTGCACGTCCAGAGTGTGCAGTATTCGTTCCTCTGTTTTGTGGATTAGGGGAAAAAGTAGGCAAATGAATGGACTGATTTAGGGCCACACTAGACACCACCTTGGGCATAAAGGAAGGATTAGTCCTGAGGGAAACCCTGTCCGCATGGAAGATAATGAAGGGTTCCACTGCCATGAGGTCCTGTAATTCAGACACACTTCTTGCTGAAGTGATGGCTAGAAGGAAGGCTGTTTTCCAAGAAAGTAATTTCAACTCTGTTGTTGCAGCTGGCTCAAAGGGGGGGGGGGGGGGGCTTTTCCTAATACAAAGTTAAGGTCCCAGGCTGGAGTGGGAGCTCGGTTACATTTTTGACCCCTCTAAGGAATTGTTTTAGCAAAGGGCGAGAGAAGATGTGTGGCTCAATATTATAATGTGCTGAAATGGCAGAGAAATTAATTTTAATTGACTAGAAGGATAGGCCCTTGTGGAGCATTTCTGTTAAGTACTCTAGCGGTAAGCTGGGCACCGTTGTGCCCATCCCCTGAGCCTGGCTCCAGGAACAGTATTTTCTCCACTTTTCAGCATAGGACTTTCTAGTACTAGACCTCCTTGCCTCCAGAATGACATCCAGCACCTGCTTACTGAGGGATGCTAGAGGAGAGCTCAAGGAATTAGCCAGGCTGCAAGGTTCAGAATTTGAAGTGGAGGGTGCAGAATCTGGTCCATCTGCTGGGACAGCAGGGAAGGGGTCTGAGGCAGGTGCCATGGTTGCAGCAGTGTCATACTGCGCAAGAGGGGTACCAGTGCTGGTGTGACCAGTCTGGTGCAATCAGTATTGTCCTTGGCTTGTCCTGTTTGATCTGTAGTAGAACCTTCGAGAGGAGTGGCAGAGGAGAAAAGGCATATTTCCAAGCTTGACTATGGGGAGTTCTTGTGTAGAATTTGTTCAACTGGTAGTTCTGAGGGGGGAGGCAAACAGGTCTACCGCTTGGAGTCCCCCATTTGTTCCTCAAGAGGTTGAATATTTTGGGTTCTAGTTTCCATTCGTGTGGGTCCATGAGATTTCTGCTTAAGTCGTCTGCCAGTGAATTTAGTTTGCCTGGCAGGAATTGTGCTTGTAGGTGTACTTGGTAGCTCAAGGCTGTGTTCCACAGAGCCATGGCTAGACTGCAGGGAGGGTAGGAGTGGGTTCCCCTCTGCTCGTTTATGTACCACATAACTGTGGTGTTGTCTGTCTTTACCAATAGTTGTTCTGGAAGAATACAGTCTTTGAAGGCTGTCAGAGCATTCTGTACAGCTAACATTTCTTTTTGATTGATATGCAGGTGCATCTGTCTCAGGTTCCATTTGTCCTGAATGCACCGCCCTGCCATGTGAGCCCCCCATGCATAGTCTGATGCATCTGTTAGGGTTTGGGCGGCAGGGGGTAGAGTGAAAGGGAGTCCCTTGTTGTGGTAGCAGGCCTCTGCCAACAAAAGAAGCTCTGTCTTCATACAAGGAATGATAGAAATCATTGTTTCCAGGTCCTGAGAATTCTGACACCATTGGAGTGTTCTCATATGCAGTCTTGCATATGGAATTAGTAGAATGGAAGAGGCCATGAACCCCAGAGCTTGCAGTATTTTCCTTGCAGATAGCTGGGGTTTTGTGGCCAACAGTTTGAAGTAGGTTGTCAAACTTGTTTCTCCAGAGTGAGGAATGCCATCTGGGAAGTTGTGTTCAAGATTGCTCCCAGGAATACAATCTGTTAGCAGGGTACTAGGTGAGATTTCTTTTCGTTGATGGTGTACCTAAGTGAGATTAGAAGTTTCTTTACGAATGCCAGGTGTTGTAATAGCAAGCCCTGGCTTTCTGCCTGAATCAGACAATCGTCCAAGTATGGGTAAAATTTGAATATTTCTCTGCTTGCAAAATGCAATGGCTGGAGCTAGACATTTTGTGAACACGCTGGGTGCAGTAGATAAGCCAAAGGGAAGTGCAGAGACCTGAAAGTGCATGGAGCCCACCCTGAAACATAGGTATTGTCTGCAGGATCCTCTTATTGGGATGTGCAAGTAAGCTTCCTTTAAGTCTAAGGTTGCCAGCCAGGCATCTTTGGCTAGCACAGGAAGAAGCTGTTGAGTTAGCATTTTGAATTTTGGAACCACCAAAAAGGTGTTTAGAATAGGGAGGTCCAGGATAGGACGCTAGGAGCGGTCTTTTCTGGGTACTAGAAAAAGTCTTGAGTAAAAACCTTGCCCCTTTGTTCTGCTAGGACAGGATGAATAGCCTTGATACTGAGGAGACAGAACCTGCTGTTCGGCCTCCCCCCATTGATTGGGGGGGGGGGGGTCTGGCCAACCATTTGGGGTTGGTAGTGTGTGGAAGTGGAATCTGTATCCTTGGAATACTATGTTCAAAACCCATTAGTCCTGGGTAACGGGTTCCCAGTTTTTTGCATGCAGGGCGAGCTTTCCTCCTAAGGGAGCAGGTAGTTGAGCAGGGCTTAGAAGGGTAAAGGCTAAGTCATTGTGCCATTTTTCTGTAGGGGGGTGGCTTACTACTCCTTGCTTTGTAAGTGGTAGACCCCCACTGCTTAGATCTGTGTGTAGCCTAGGTGGTCTGCTGTTCCTGGATTTGGACTGAGAAGGCCAGGAAGGGACTGGAAAGTACCTGTTCTTTGAAGGCCAATGTCTACTGAATCTGGGAGGCTGTACTTGTATGAAATCTTTTAACAGTTTGCATAGATTTAGCTCTTTCCTCCATCCTTTTTAGGACTTCTGCTCTGTTGCCAAAAAAGCTGTCTTGGTTTAAGGGAGCATCCAGTAATTTAACTTAACATGATCTGGCAAGTTTTGTTCCTTAAGCCAAGCATGCCTTCTAAGTACAGACCCAGTGACAGCAGTCCTGCAAAATATTTCTAAAGCATCAAAACCACATTGCAAAATATGTTTACCAACTTGTTCTGCAGAATGCATTAAATCTAGCAATTCTTTGTGTTCAGCACAGTCAGGAATCAACATCATTTTCTCTTTAAGTAGTTCCATAATATGCTAATACTTTAACATATGAAACTGGCAATTTAAAGCCCTAATGGCCAAAGTAGCAGAAGTGTATACCTTCTTACCCCCATCTGTCTAAGGTTCTAGAATCTCTATCAGAAGGGGTAGGATTTTTGGTAGCAGTAGCCTTAATGCCTTTTGGTCCTTGGGAAAAGGTCTCTGCATCCTCAGAAGGATTCTTGAAGAGGAACTTGTTCATACTAGGCTATCTGCCCTAGGGCATTTATAAGCCTAGCCAGAATGTGTTTGGCTTTCGCCACCCATTTTAAATTTATTTTGCTATGCCCTTTTTCGAGGTTAGTATACTGTGCCTCTGTCTAACAGTGACACAGAAGTGATACCCGGGGTAAACCTATGATCTCCCCATCCAATCAAGATTCCTCTTGAAGAGAGGAAATGAGGGACTCTGCCTTTTGCCACGTGGTTGTCAAGTGGTTGTCAAATGAGAGATTGCTATCAACTTGGGTCCCCAGATCCCTAATTACTACTTCTGTACTTAATGGATTACCACCTATGTGGTAATTTGTGGGCACTTTGTTTTTGCCAAAGGGGATGACTATACACTTTTTGGCATTTAGCTTGAGGCCATGGCTCTGGCACCAGTTGTCTGTTTCTAATTAGGCCATTTTGGAGGATGCTTGTGTCGGCTGGAGAGTCGATTACGGCACCCAGTTTGCAGTCATCTGCGAACTTGGTCAGCCACAGTCCTTCCATGTTGGCTTGTACCTCCGAGAAATATATACCGAACAAGAGAGGTCCCAGGACTGAGCCTTGTGGGACACCACTTGTAACTGGTTTGGAGTCTGACATGGCTCCAGCAATTCTAACCATGTGGGTTCTGTCCTTGAGCCAGTTTGCAATCCATCTAGTGACATAGGGGTTTATATTTAAGGTGGTGAGCTTATCTATAATGCCCGAGGGGCGTATTGTATCGAAGGCTTTTGCGAGGTCCAGGTAGGCTGTGTGGACCACCTTCCCCTCGTCAACGGCCTTGGTGACTGTTTCAAAGAAATCAACCAGGTTTAAGAGGCAGGATCTGCCCTTAAAGCCGAACTGGGTAGGATTCAGTGTCTGTAGGTCCCCAATATCTTTATTTATGAGGGCCATGATGATCCTTTCCATAGCTTTGCAGACCAAGCTAGTCAGCCTTATGGGGCGATAGTTTCCAGGATCCGTTGAGGCACCACCTTTATGGAGAGGGACCACTGATGCTGTACGCCACTCTTTGGGCACATATCCTGTAGTAAGGCTGAGATTGAACAGTAGTTTTATGTTTGGGTTTAGCTCTTCTTGGAGTTCATGTAGGACGCAGCCGGGGCCTGGTCCCATTGATGCTGTGTTTTTGCTTTGGAGGGCGACTCTTACCTGAGCATCAGAGATGTCAGGGGGGCAGCACTCTGCTTGGATAGATATTTGCCCTTTTGGTGGGGAGGGGGGGAGAAGTTTGCGCTGAACCTGTCAGCTAGGATGTTGGCAATGTCTGTGGGTTCAGTGTATTTTTGTCATTTGGACTAATTCTGAGCATATCTGGGAATTACCACCCAGGTTCCCAACATAACTAAAGAAAGCCTTGTGATTATCCTTAGTGTCCTGTGCAATTTTTCTCTCGAAGCTGGCCTTAGACAATTTTATGAGTGCCCGTAGTTTTTTGCTAATACTGATCAGTGATGCCTTCCCTTTTTGGGATTTTGCTCTATCATTTAGTAGCTTCCTCCTTCTATTGTATAGTTTGTTTATGGCTGGGGTCCACCAGACAGGACGTCTGCCTTTGGAGGATTGGGTCTTGGTTTTATATGGGATCGCATGATCCATGCATTCCTGAAGGTGTTCATAGAATGCGTTTATAAAGGATTCTGCGGTCTGGGCCGTATTTTCCACAGGCCTGGGGGCTTTTAAGGATTCCACCTCGGTTTTGAGGAGTGTGAAATTTGCTTTAGAGAAGTTTTCCACTGTGGTTTTCTGGGCAGAGGGTGGGGTCGGGATGTGAATATCCAGTGAGATTAGTTTATGGTCTGATCTTACCAGTGAGGGATACACTTCTGGTCTGGAGCATAGAGTCCCCAGTGTTGGTGATGATCAGGTCCAGTATGTTTTCCCCTCTTGTGGGAGTGGTAACAAGTTGTTCCATAGCATTTGAGTTTATAAATTCTAGGAATCTTTGGGCTAGGGTGTTGGAGCTAGAGTAATGCTCCCAGTCTATGTTTGGGTAGTTGAAGTCGCCCAATATAATGGTGTTTGGAGACACCTTCATATTTTCCAGTGTTCTCAGAAAGGCCGAGTGGGGTTCCTGGGTTTGGGAGGGTGGTCTGTAGCAGGCTATAAACTAGACGGCAGTTTTACTCACTGTTAGTTGCACATGGATAGTCTCTGATGCTTCATGCTTTGCCACCAACCTGGAGGTGTGGGTATCTGATGAATATCGATACTCCCCCTCCTTTTGTGGTTCGGTCCAAGTTTTGGGGCCGAAAAGCATGGTATGAGGTATAACCTGGTAGTGCTAGGGTGCTCTCGGGAGCCCTGAACCAGGTTTCTGTTACTGCACAGATATCGATGTTCTCCATGCTAAGAAGAGTTTTGAGTGTGTGCATCTTGAGGTTTAGACTTCTGACGTTGAGTAGCATTACTCTTAGTTTCTTATTCCTTGTGATACCTATGGAGGTGGGTTTGTCTTTTGAGCCTTGCCTAAAAAGGGCACTATGAGGGTAGCAAGAGCCTTTGCCAATATCCGAAAGCCCAGGGGTGACAGGTGCAAGCCGTCCCTAGCAAAGCATCGTGGCTTGTCGAGCATATCATCCCAAGCTGGCATTGGATCCCCTATGAATGACACCAGTACTTAAGCCAATTGTTGAAATTGATCATCTTGTCTTCATATTGTGGCATCATTCTTGGTGAGGGTAAGATGCTACTCGAGGTCAGGGTCATACAGGCCTGGGCTACATGCTCAGAGAGCTCCTTTATGTCTCTTTTCATGTAGTCCAGGAGAGTGTCTCAGGTCATTCACACCAGCATGGACAATGACGGAGTCATATTTGTACTTGCCTTGGAGTGACCTGAGTGCTTGTGTTATGTGGCGGATCCTAGCACCCGACAGGCTGCTCATCGTGACCCTCTCCTTGTTCAGCCTGGTGAGTGGGACGTCAGTGTGCCTGACGATAGAGTCACCTATTACAAGTGTATCAGGTGTGTTTAGTCTTAAGGGCTGTGACTGTTCGGCACACTGGCTTTGTGAGGTATGTGTTGCACGTGTTGTTTTGGGGTAGCGGTTGCTTGGGTGTCTGCTTTGGAGGTCCCTGCTGCTTAGGCAGATCTTTATTTAGAGCCTCCGAGTATGTTTTTGTGTGATTATGTGTTTGGTTTGCTGTCGTGGTAGGTCTATTGTGAGTCAGATACTCTGTAGTACCAGTCAGGTTTTCTGGGAGCTGGAGGCAAAGTGTCTGGGGTAAGGCTAGATTCCAAGAAAGCATCATCTACAATTTCCAGAACAGGAGAGAGAGCTAAAGGCCTGTGTCGAGGCAGGAGTAAGAATTCCCCAAGTCTCTTTTTGGACTCTAGTATTCCTGGCTTTCCCAACGGAAATGCTCCCCCCAAGAGTATGCAAGGTTTCACCGAAAGAAAACTCTTCTGGAGGGGAGGCAGAGGGAATGGAATCCTCTGCATTAGAATCCTCATAAGTAGATAAGGGCAAATTCTGGTAATCAGAAGGAGCGGAAATATCAGATTCCTGATCAGAAGAATCAGAAAGAAAATCAGTTCTAGGTCTCTTCGAGGGGGAAGGCTGGTTTCCCCTAATTAAGGTAATAAGGTCTTCAGCCATTCTAAGCAGTTGTTTTTGAGGCATATGGGCTTGAGCCCGCAGTTTGGTAATTGGTTTTCTACGCGTAGTGTGAGTTTTTGGTTGGAGGAATTCGGAACTTCTGGATGGAAATGATGGCGTCTGTTTAATATGAATATCTGTAGGCCTGAATATACCCTCAGAAGCCAGTGCCTGCACAGCAGCTCCAGACCTATCCAAAGTAGAGACAGCTGCAGGTTCCATAGTCGAAGAGGCATTTCGCTGTATACCGGACTCCGAATGGGGCTCTATAGAGGCCTGCGAATCTGAAGTAGCGGTTATCGGGGGCTGCGAAAGCACCTCCCTGAGTACCGGCGGACTGGCTACTAGCTTAACAGAAGCATTGTCGGCAGTTTTGGACCTATGCGTTCCGTCTCTGTCTTTATCCTTACGTTTTTTTTTCGGAAGATCGGTAGTCGGATGGCTTAACGAAGCCATTTCAGAGTACGTAGATGGAGTACGAAAGTAATTCACTGCAAAAATGGCCCGACGACGAATAGTTCAGGCGTTGAACAAGGCACAAAACAGTTAGTTATGTACTCACCATAACGTTAGATGTATGTAGTCCATCTCGCCTCACATTCTTCACTTGTGGGTTCAGAGCCGAATGTCGGCTCTGACTCTGCCTATTTACTAGCTCGAAAGTCTTTGATTGGCTGGGCTAAGGTGGTATCCCACAACGCACTGCTCCACATCCCCAGATCTAGTTTGCTGCCAACAGAAGTATCGTATCCATAACGCACACACACACACACACACACACACACACACACACACACACACACACACACACACACACACACAAAGACATCCAACAAATTATCCAAAGGGACTTTAACATCAGAAGTACAAGGAGATCCTCCAAATCCTCCAGGCGTGGGGGACGGTGGGGGGGTAATGAAGAATGCGAGGCGAGATGGACTACACACATCTAACGTCATGGTGAGTACATAACTAACTGATGTTATGTAGTCCTATCTCGCCTACATTCTTCACTTGTGGGACAGCGTCCCTAGCACCTACATCCTGGGTGGCTCAATGGAAAATACTCCTGAGCACTGTGGAGCCAAAAGATGATCTGCCCATGGACACCACATCCAATTTGTAATGGGAAACAAACGTGTGAGGAGAAGCCCATGTTGCAGCCGCACAAATATCATCCATTGATAACCTAGCCTGAAAGGCTGTGGAAGTGGAAACTGCTCTGGTAGAGTGTGCTCTGACTGGAAAAGGCAGGCTCTTTCCCCCTGCCTGATAAAGGAGATGCAACCAGCTATCCACCTAGAGATGGTGACCTTGGAAACCGCAGACCCCAAGCGATTCTCTGAGAATGAAACGAAGAGCTGGTCTGACTTCTGCCAATCTTTAGTCCTGTGTAGATAAAAACGTAGTTGCCTATGAACATCCAACAGATGAAACTGGTACTCTGCCTTATTGGAGAAGTTGGGGAAGAAGATCGGCAGCTCAATGGACCGATTAATATTAGATAAGGAAGCCACTTTGGGAGGAAAGGATGGATTTGGTCTGAGAGAGACCATCTTTATGGAATACCAAATATGGGGGCTTGACTGATAGGGCCTGGAGTTCTGATACTAGTCTAGCCAATGTGATAGCTATCAAAAAGGCAGATTTCCATGTAAGAAATTTTAAATCGCAGGAAGCCGTAGGCTCAAAGGATGGGAGAGTGAGGGCCTGCTGAACAAAATTGTGGTCCCAGGGCATAACAGGTTGAGATACAGGGGGACGAAGGAGAAGAGTGCCTTTCAGGAATGCTCTACACAGCCTGTGTGCCATTAAGCTAGGTTCATAAGCCACGTGATAATTTGAAATAGCTGCCAGCTGAACTTTGATGGTGGCTGAGGCAGACCATTGGTAGAATAAATGAGAGAAAAATTCCAACACAGAGTCAATGGGGGCTGTGTAGGGGTCAATACATTTGGACTGGGCCCATTTCGAAAACCTTACTTGCTAGAGTAGATCTTCCTAGTGGACGGCTTATGAGAGGACGAAAGAATATGGACCACATCTGGAGAAAAATCATGACACCTGACTACGGATGAAAGTGGAGTAGCCAGGCGGTCAGCCGGAGTGTCTCCAGGGAGGAGTGGAGCTGTCCCGACATATGTCAGCAAGTCTGGACGAGGGTCCAGAGTCCAAGGAGCATCCACGATGTAAGGTTGAACATCAGAGGCCTCCTCTGAGGAGTGGGGATCAGAGGGCTCAACCCTGGGCCTTTTGTCTAGAGGGGGTTGAGAGCCCCTGTCCGGATGGGGTTGAGAGCCCCTAATTAAGGAGATAAGGTCCTCTGCTAAAGTTAGAATCTGTGAACTGGTAGAGGGTCCCTGAGGAATAACCCTGGGAGGGATAGCTTTTGTATGTTTAGCAGCTTTTGCCCTGGTGAAAGCCTTTACAGACATGGATGCAGGAGGCCTAGCTGCACCACGTGCTGGTGTAGTTTTGTCTAGAGGAATGGTGTCGGAAGTTTCCAAGACACCAGTTTCTGAAGGAAATTCAATAACCGACTCAGCAGGGGCCTCCGGGGCCGAGGTTGCCGGTTGTGCGGTTTCGGGGGTAGGAAGTACCAAGGACTCTGTTTCAGCCGAGACAGACACTCGCGGTAGGCCTGGCCATGGTTTCAGCCGAAACCGCGGCCCACGTGTGTTGGTCCTTGTCCTTCCGTTTAAATGTGAAGTCGGAGTCTCCGACGGCATATTGTATGAAAAACTAGCCCCAAAATATTCCTCTGCAAACTCCGCCCGATGTCTAAGAGTGCGTCGGTTGAAGGAAGCACAGGCTGAACAGGCCGAGATGTCGTGGTCTGGGCCTAGGCAGGGGAGGCAGTAAGAGTGGAAATCCTTATGAGGTATTTGTTTCCCACAAGTTAAGCAATTATTAACTTTATCTGACATCGGCTGAGGCAAGAAAGAGTCCCCAACGGGGTACTTAGCTTTTGAAGTCTTTGGTAGCTGAATTACAGGAGCTGGCCGACCGGCACTTGCGAACTGCTTCTGCTTCGGGCACCACGTGGCAAGAAAGACCGAGGAAGATGGCGTCGGCTGATGCTTTTATACCCCAGGCGCTCTGACGTCGGGGAGAGGGTGACATCAGCCGACGCCGGACCCAGACTTTGGAATCCGGCCGACTGAAGGGCTGCCTGAGGCAGGACAACCCATATGTGATGACTGCAGATGCATCCTTGAAGGACATCCATACTTGTCGAGGCCAGTGTGGCGCGATCAGAATCAATCTACTTCTCAAGGATAGCGCTTTCTGAATCACACTCGAGATAAGGGGAAATGGAGGGAAAGCATACAGCAGACCAGAGGGCCAATTGTGCGCAAGAGCGTCCCTTGGAGATTCCCCCGGTGGGGGGGGATCAGCAAGAAGTAGTTGCTGCATTTCGCATTGAGGGGGCTGGCAAACAGATCACAGCAAGGCTGACCCCATCTGCTGAATATACTGTCCGCCACCCGGCGGTTCAGGGACCACTCATAAGGCATGAGGATCGCCCTGCTTAGCCTGTCTGCAATCACATTGGTTTTCCCCAGGATGTGCGTTGCCAAGGCCCGTTAGGAAGCTATCGCCCAATTCCACACTCTCATGGCCTCCCTGCATAGTGGGCACGATCTGGTTCCTCCTTGTTTGTTGAGATACCACACTACTGACATGTTGTCTGAGTGTATCGCAATAGTCCCTAGAGGGAGGACATCCTGAAATGCCTGCAACGCTAGGAGCATTGCCCTCATCTCCAGGACATTTATGTGCAAGTCTATCTCGTGCTCCTGCCACGTGCCTTGGACCATCCTGCAGAGATAATGCCCCCCCCACCCTATCAGGGAGGCATCCGTGGTCACTGTGGCTACCGGGTTGGGTGGAAAGTACAGTTTTGTACCTACCATAAATGTAGATGTCCGATAGACATGCAACTGCAGTCATAACATGTGGGTGGTCCTGCCTCAGGCAGCCCTCGGTCGGCCGGATTCCAAAGTCTGGGTCTGACGTCGGCTGATGTCGCATTTCTCTCCGACGTCAGAGCGGCTGGAGTACATAAGCATCAGCAGACGCCATTTTCTTCAGTGTTTCTTGCCCCAGATGCCAGGTGCCCTCCAAGGAAGGCTGTAATCAAATTGTAAGACAAAAATAGAATTCCAAACAAATACATGAGCAATAAACCAAATACACCATAACAGATATCCCCAGCTAAGAGTAAGAGGGATAGGCATGGACCCTAGGCATAGAGGGGTATGGAGGGAGGGAAAACCCGACTGCAGTTGCATGTCTATCGGACATCTACATTTATGGTAGGTACAAAACTGTACTATGTCCTTCAAGAATGCAACTGCAGTCATAACATGTGGGCAGAATACCATAGCTTAGCTGGGGGAGGAGGTTTGCTCTAGGAAAGAGATGGTGTGGCAATCAAACCCTGCAGGACTGCCGAAGCAAAGCCTGCTCTGGATCTGGAATATAGAGGAAGATTGTAGTGTTTGGAGAATGTATGCACGGAGCTCCACGTAGCAGCTTCTAGAATGTCCTTGGTAGGCACCCTCTTAAAAGGCTGTAGAGGTGGCTGTAGCTCTGGTGGAATGTGGTCTGACATAGGCTGGAACAGTCTTTCCATGAAAGGAATAACAGAATCTGATGCAATGTCCAATCCATTTAGAAATAGTCTGTTTTGAAATTGCTTTTCCTTGGACTGCAGGGGCGTAAACTACAAAAAGCTGTTCAGACTTCCTACTGGCCTTGGTTCTGTCCAGGTAGTATCGAAGTTGTCTATGAATGTCCAAGGTATGCAAAAGTCTTTCCCCCTTATTCTCAGGATTGGGGGAAAAAGCAGGCAGATGAATGGCTTGATTTAGAGAAACCCTAGATACCACCTTTGGCATAAAAGTAGGGTTGGTCCTTAATGAAACCCTGTCTCTGTGGAAAATAATAAAGGGTGGTATTGCCATTAGGGCCTGTAGCTCCAAAACCCTTCTTGCTGAGGTAATTGCCAACAGGAAAGCTGTCTTCCATGAGAGAAATTGCAAGTCTACTGAAGCTGCTGGCTCAAAAGGAGGTAGAGTCAGTTTTTCTAAGACGAAATTGAGGTCCCAGGCTGGCACTGGGGCCTTCCTTGGTGGCTTAATGTTCTTGATTCCCCTGGGGAATTGTCTTAGTAAGGTGAGAGAAAACAGGAGGATCAGTATTGAATCTAGCGAAATAGCAGATGCATGTATCTTTATTGAAGAATATGAGAGGTCGCTCTGTAACATATCTGCCAAATATTCCAAGATAAGAGGGATGTTCAGTAATGATGCATCATGTCCCTTGCTGGTATTCCAATTGCTGAATCTTTTCCACTTTGCTAAGTAAACCTTTCTGGTGGATGGTCTTGAGCCTCTGTTAGTATCCGCTGAACTTCCTTGGAGAGATAAGCTGAAGTTATTTAAGGGATCTCCCAGGCTGTTAGCTGCAGTGTCTGAAGGTTTGGATGCAGTGTTTCGAAATTGTGTTGAGTCAAAAGTAGAGGCCACTGAGGGAGGGCCCACCTCCTGGTGTGACATATGCTCCGTAGTAGTGGGTACCAGTGTTGCCTTGGCCAATCCGGAGCTATTATGATTCCCTTGGGCTTCTCTGCTTTGATCTTTAGTAATACTGAGGTCATTAGTGGCAGAGGTGGGAATGCATAGATCGCTAGGGAGTTCCAGTTGAATGAAAGGGCATCTATTTTCCAAGCCTTTGGATGGTATGTCCTTGTGCAAAATTTTGGTAGAAGATGGTTGAGGTGAGAGGCAAATAGGTCCACTTCTGGCTTGCCCCATGTCGAAGCGAGTTGTCTGAAAACCTGCGGATGTAACCTCCACTTGTGTGGATCTGTGAAATTCCTGCTTAGGCTGTCCGCCAACACATTGTCTTTTCCTGGAACAAACTGGATGTTTAGACTCAGTGATTTCTCCCAAAGCTGCATTGTCAGTCTGCAAAGGGGGTAAGAGTGGGTGCCCCCCTGCTTGTTTATGTACCACATCACAGTGGCGTTGTCTGTCCGTATCATTAAATCGCCTTGCTGGAGTTGGTGTTGAAAAGCCTCGATGGCATGCATTACTGCCAGCATTTCCTTTTGGTTTATATGCAGATGTGTTTCCTTTGGTGACCATTGTCCTTGTATACACCTGCCTTACATGTGCGCCCCCATCCAAGGTCTGAGGCGTCTGTAGTCATGGTCTGTGTTATCTGTGGTTTTTTGAATGACATACCTGTGTTTTCCAGGCTCACCGAGGCCCACCATAGGAATTCCTTTTGTAGGCATGGAATGAGTGGAATGATTGTCTCCAAATTGTTGCTGTGTTGAGACCAAATGCTTTTTAGGTACCATTGAAGCTTTCTCATGTGTAGTTTTGCTAATGGAACCTGTAGAATGCAGGATGCCATGTAACCCAGGGCCTGTAGGAATCTCCTTGCAGTCATCTGGGTGAGTTTTGCTAAACCTTTGAAGTAATGAGTTAACTTCTCTTGCTTGTCTTCTGTCAAGTAAGCCATCTGAGAGGCTGTGTCTAGTTTGGCTCCTAAGAAGATTATTTGCTGGGATGGCTGCAGTCTTGACTTTTGAAAGTTGACTGTGTATCCCAGAGCTTGAAGTAATCGTATGACATAATCCAGGTTTTTTGTCAACATCAATTTGTCGTCCACTTGTATGAGGCAGTCGTCCAGGTACGGGTAAATTTGTAAACACTGGAGCCTGCAATGAGCAATTACTGAAGCCAGGCATTTTGTAAATACTCTGGGCGCAATAGATAAGTCAAATGGCAATGCTGAGAATTGATAATGCTCTGGCCCTGCAAGAAATCTGAGGTATCTTCTGCAGCTGTGTCTGACAGGGACATGCAGGTATGCCTCCTTGAGGTCCAGAGTAATCAGCCACGACTCCTTGCCCAGCATGGGAAGGAGTTGCTGTAGAGTCAGCATTTTGAACTTTGGTACTATGAGAAAGGTGTTTAATGCGGACAAGTCCAGTATTGGTCTCCATTGAGATTCTTTTCTTGGAACAAGGAACAGTCTTGAGTAAAACCCTGTTCTTGTTCTTGTTGTGGAACTCTTTCTATTGCTTTCATTGAGTCAGCAGAGTGATTTGCTTGATAGCCTCTGCCCTTTGATGTTGTGGTAGGTTTGGCATGCCTTGTTTTCTTGGTAAGGTATGAAAATGAAACCTGTACCCTCTGTCTATAATGTCCAAAATCCATTTGTCCTTTGTCAGTCTGTGCCAGTTTTCTGCAAACAGAGATAATTTCCCCAAGGGAGCTTCTAGTTGTTCCCTGGTAGGCGTAGAAGAGGAAAGTCATTGAGCTTGTGGTTGTTGGGCAGGTGAAACCCCGTCACTTCTTTGGTTTCCTGGCTGCCATTGTCGCCCCTGTAAGTGCCTCTGTATTGGCCTCTTCCTCGCCACGCCTGTTCTTACCCCTTTGAAACTTTTCTGGATTAGGAAAGGACCAGTTTTTGAAGGCCAATTCCTACTGAATCTGGGGGTTGAACCTGGAGGAAATCTTTCACAGTCTGAACTGATTTTGCTTTTTCTTGATGGTCTTTAACACATCCTTAGCATTTGCACCAAAAAGCTTGTTCTTTTCCAAAGGTGCATCCAGAAGTTTTGCTTTTACATGATCTGGTAGAGGTTGATCTTTTAACCAAGCATGTCTACGCATCACTGCCCCTGTCATAGCTGCCCTACATGAAGCTTCCAGTGCATCATATCCACACTGCAGGAAGTGGTTGCTTACTTGCTGAGTGTTATGTACAGCTTCCTGCAAAGTCTTCCTGTCTAACGGATCAGGAGAAGCTAAAGTTTTTTGTAAATCTTCTAAGAGATAATCTTGATATTGGAACATATGAAAAAGGCAATTTAAAGCTCTCATAGATAAGGTAGTGGAAGTGTAAACCTTTTTACCCCATCTCTCTAATGACCTTGCTTCCCTGTTGGAGGGCAAAGGATTTTTTGAGGTGGAGGCTGAAACTCCTTTAGGGCCCTGTGAAATAGTTTCCAAATCAGCAGTATGGGCCCTGAATAAATGGGAATGAGTTTCTGGGACCCTGTAATACCTGTCTGGCTTGGCTGGAGCAGGAGGAAGAGAATCAGGGGTAGCACTAGAGTCAGAATACAAATCATCCAGAACATCAAGTACAGGAGGAATAGCTAAGGGCCTGTGCTGAGGCTTCTTAAGGAAAGTCCTAAGGCGCTTCCTAGAATCAGAATATTCCTGACCCTGCCACTTGAAATGTTCCCTCATGGTGTGCAGAACTTCCCCAAAAGAAATATCCTCAGGAGGGAGGCAAGGTATGGAATCTTCTGCATCAGAGTCCTCATAGGTCTGGAAGAGCTCTTCCTGGCTATCAGAGTGGACAGAGCCCTCAGAGTCTTCATCTGAAGGAGTAGGGTCAGAGGGCTCGACCCGGGGCCTTTTATCAGGAGGAGGCTGGGATGCTCTCTCAGGATGGGCCTGGGAACCTCTAATCATGGAAATTAAATCAGCAGCCATGGACATAATTTGTGTCTCCGGAGTCGGCTGAGGTAAGGATTTGGAAGTAATATGCTTTGTTTTGCTGGCTGCCTTAGCCCTAGTGTAGGCCTTAATAGACATGGCCATAGGAGGCCTGGCAGCTCCACGTGCAGGAGCTACAGCAATGGTCTCGGGCATTTCCTCGGTTTCGGTATCCGGAGGAAAATCTATAACTGGCGTCGGAGTAATGTCTGGAATCGGAGTCGTCGGTAATGCGGTGTCTTCGGTTCGGAGCGGTGGAGAGTCCGTCTCAGAGGGAACCGGAGCACTCGCGCTAGGTTTTGGCGTGGAGTCGGTGGTAGATGCGGGCCTAGGATGTCGGTCCCGGTCTTTCCGCTTTTTGGGAGTTTGCGATGTCGGAAGATCCGACGGCATGGTGTAAGCAAATTTATCGCCGAAAAAATCTTCAGCGAACTCCGCCCGGCGCCTGAGAGTGCGCTTGTTGAAGCGAGCACAGGCTACACAGGCCGAGACGTCGTGGTCTGGGCCCAGGCAAGGGAGGCAGTAAGAGTGGAAATCCTTATGAGGTATTTGTTTACCACAAAAAAGACAATTGTTAACTTTTTCAGTAATTTCTGACATCGGCTGAGGCAAGAAAAGGTCCCCAACGGGGTACTTAGCTTTTTTGATGACTTCGGTATCGTAGAATACAGGAGCTGACCGACCGGCACTTGCGAACTGCTTCTGCTTCGGGCACCGTGCGGCAAAAAAGACTGAAGAAAATGGCGTCGGCTGATGCTTATGTACTCCAGCCGCTCTGACGGAGAGAAATGCGACATCAGCCGACGTCGGACCCAAACTTTGGAATCTGGCCGACCGAGGGCTGCCTGAGGCAGGACAACCCACATGTTATGACTGCAGTTGCATTCTTGAAGGACATCAAAGGGTTTCCCTACATCTAAGTTGTTGGTGCATAGCCACCAACTGAGGTCCTGCTTGCATTTGCCTGTGATTAAGATAGGATGGGATAGAGGTAGTCTTTGGAAGGACCAGTGGGCGAATAGGAGCCATTGTAGGATCCTCATATGTAACCTCGCTAACGGGACCATCATGATAGTGGATGCCATTGTCCCTAGTAACTAAAGAACTAGTCTTGCCCTCACACGTGTCAGAGACATCATCATCCGAACCTGTCGTTGCAACCCTGTGATCCTCTCCATAGGTAGGAATGCTCTCAATCGAATAGTGTCCATCTCTGCTCCTATAAATGAGACACGCTGTGAGGGTAGCAAGGCAGACTTTTTCCAGTTTACTGTGATGCCTAATTGGTGACAAAGATCGATAGCAGTATCTCTGTTTTGAAGAAGTAGATGCTTGGTGGGGGCGGATAGGAGCCAGTCGTCCAGGTAAGGAAACACCTGGAATCCTTGACGTCTCAAGTGAGCTGTCACACCACTGCCATGCACTTGAACACCCTGGGGGCTGTGGTGAGACCAAAGGGCAGGGCTCGAAACTAGAAGTGCCTGACTCCCAGCCGGAAGCGTAGATGACATCTGGATGCTCTATCCATTTTGATGTGGTAATAAGCATCCTTCAGGTTGATGGAGCACGTCCATACTTCCTTTCCCAATAATGGGAGAATCTATTGTAGCGTGACCATCTGGAATTTGGAGTTGTGTACGTAATGATTGAGTCGGCAGAGATCCAAAATGGGTTTCAAGTCCCTCTGTTCTTTTCGGCACCAAAAAGAATCTCGAGTAAGTCCCTAATCCGATCTGGTCTGGGGGGACTGGTTGGACGACTCCTTTTTCTAGCAGCTGAGAAACCTCTGTTGCTGCATGACCCCTTTTGACTGGGTGGAACGTCTGGGATCCTTTTGACGGGGGGGGGGGTGTAGTGAAATGGGATGGTGTAACCTCCGGCGATCATCCCTAATACCCATCTGTCCTGGGTGATGTTGACCCAGGCTTCTGGATACCGGGAAATTCGACCCCCGACTGGCTCCGGAGAAGCACAGCCGGGCACACCCTCAGGAATGAGAGTATGGGGAAACCGCGAAAGGAATCACGGTCCCCAGAATTGCGGGGGCCCCCTCTGGGGCTACAACCCCCCCTTCTCCTGCCTGGGGGGGGGTCCTCACCCTGCGCGGTAGGAAAAGATCTTTGAGATTTTTTGAACCACATCTTTCCCCCTCGCTGAACCTTGGGATAAGGCCTCGACAGGAGGGAAAAACGGACTCCCACGGCAGACAAAGTCTTTCCCTCTTGCTCGCACCTGGTGAGTGTCTTTCACTTTGGTCCTGAACAAGGAGGAACCATCGAAGGGGGCATCAGTAAAGGAAGAATTAAAGGCCTCCGCAAAGTGACACAGGCGTAGCCAGGCTTGCCTCGAGGGCCACCCCTGAAATTGCCGCCCTACTAGCTCCCTCGGCCGCATACGAAATCAGTCGCATGGACGAGTTAGCAATGGAGTTGAGGGTAGAGAGCTGAGCGTTGATAGTTTGAGCCACCGCCTCAGGCACTTTTACCTGTTAGAGTATCTCCCAACTCCTTAAGGAGATCTCTCTGGAGCCGCGTGAAATGAGACAAATAATTCAGTGACCGCAAGGTAAAGGTCGCTGAAGACAGTGTATGCTTCCCGTACCGATCCATAGTCCTAGACTCCTTGTTAGGAGGATGGACCGAAGAGGAAAACTCAGCAACTTCCTTCTGTGTGGCAGCCGCCACCACCATAGCATCTACCGGGACTCCCTTTGTCAAAAATTCTTTCCCTTGGGGAGCAGACAAAAACTTGTTGGGGCATCGAGGAACAGGCTCCCGGAGTTAGGAGTCTCCCACACCCTCCGACAAACAAGGTCCATGAGCTCGAAGGGTGGAGACACCCAGGAGGCAGAGAGCTGAGCACCAAAGGCCTTAAGGAGGCGGAGGGCTGAGCGCCAAAGGCCTTAACGAATACTGACTCCTCCTCATAGGGGGTTTTGGAGGGCCAGTCTCCTCTTTGTTTCAAGATCTGCAGTATATGGGAGAAGGAAACGTCCTCAGAGGAAGACCTAGGGGACCCCTCCGATTCCTCGAGGTCAGTATCGGAAGAGAGAGACTCGTCCTGGGAGTCTATGTGCTTCCTCTTGCAAGATTTCTTTCTGGGGGGTTCCTCAGGCACAGGCTGAGGGCCCCTCAGAAAGAAGAGGACCACTCGTGGGGGTACCCTTAGGCCCCTGCGCTCTGCTATCAAAGGATAGGTGGGTGTCAGAAGCTCTTGCCGGTGTTGTGGGTGACGGAAGAATGGAAAAACCGATCCTAGAGAAGTAGCTGACCTAGCCAGCACGCTCCACATAGCCTCGAAGGCAGGACCTCCCAAATCGGAGGACCAACCACCTTCCAAGGCCATGACTGGGACCAGTGTCCCCGCAGCTGAGGCACCAAGGGGGAGGCTTGGAACCGAAGGGTGTTCCGAAACATCCCCCTCGGGCCCGACAGAGGAAAACCGAGCCTCAAACCCTGTGGACGGAACTGACAAGGTCGGAGCCAATGCGGGCACCGATAAACCCCGCTGGGGGATCGGCACCAGCGCAGGAACGTCCCTCGGAGCGGAACTTACTGGCTCCGACGACAAGGATGCGCTCGGAGGAGGAATAGCAGGTACAACTAACAGAGCTGGCTCCGGAGCGGACTGGGTCGGAGCTGAGAAAAGTTTGGCCAACACCGGCGACTGTAGGAGCCTCTGCACCACCCTATCTACATCCAAATCGGAAAGCCTGGAGGATTTGGAGGAAATTAAGGAAATGGATGGAGACCTAGACCTCCTATCTGGAGAAGCTTCCTCAAACTTGGCAACCGGCTCCGAATTGGTTCCAAAATTATCAGAGCGGACGCAGACTCAGTCGACACTGCTACCTCCTGCGGCCCCGATGTCAGTGGAGCAGAGGAAGCAGATTCGACAATGGTAATTTTACAAGGTGGCTCCGAAAAGTACAGTTTTGTACCTACCATAAATGTAGATGTCCGATAGGTATGCATCTGCAGTCCTAACATATGGGTTGTCCTGCCTCAGGCAGCCCTTCGTTCGGCCGGATTCCAAAGTCTGGGTCTGGCCTCTGCTGATGTCACACTTCACCCGACGTCATAGCTGCTGTTTATTGGGTATAAAGGCATCAGCCGACGCCATTTTCCTCAGTGTTTCTTGCCCCAGATGCCAGGTGCCCTCAAGGAAGGCTAAATTTGGATAAATGCAAATAACTCCAAACAGTAGAGAGCAAACAATATAAAAATACATATATATATATATATATATATACAAACAAATACACCATAATAGATTCCCCCAGCTAGCTAAAAGAGGGGTAAATACCCTAGGAATACCACAGAGGGGAAGGAGGGTGGGTAATCTTGACTGCAGATGCATACCTATCGGACATCTACATTTATGGTAGGTACAAAACTGTACTATGTCCTTCAAGGATGCATCTGCAGTCCTAACATACGGGTAGAATACCATAGCCAAACTGTGGGAGGAGGCACTAAGATAAAGATGGTGTAGTTAAGATCCCTTGCAAAACAGCAGTTGCAAAACCTGCTCGGGATCTAGAGTATAAGGGAAGATTGTAATGCTTGGCAAATGTATGCACGGAGCTCCAAGTAGCAGCTTCTAAAATGTCTTTGATAGCCATTCCTCATAGGAAAGCTGTAGTGGTGGCTGTAGCTCTTGTGGAATGAGGTCTCATATTATCAGGAGTTGTCTTTCCATGAAAAGAGTAGCAAAATCGAATGCAATTTCCTATCCATTTTGAGATTGGATGTTTTGAAATTGCTTTTCCTTGAATTCCTGTTGCATATGCTACCAGAAGCTGGTCAGTTTTTCTGCTGGTCTTAGTTCTGTCCAGATAGTAGCGTAATGGTCTGTGCACATCCAAGGTATGTAGCAGTCTTTCCCCCCTGTTCTGTGGGTTGGGGAAGAATGTAGGTAAATGAATCGCTTGGTTCAATGATACTCTGGAGACCACTTTTGGCATAAAGGTAGGGTTAGTTCTCAGAGAGACTCTGTCCTGATGGAAGATAAGGAAGGGTTGTACTGCCATTAATGCCTGTAAATCAGATACCCTTCTTGCTGAAGTAATTGCTAGCAGGAAAGCAGTTTTCCAAGACAAGAATTGTAATTCTGCTGTTGCTGCTGGTTCAAAAGGGAAGTGTTAACTTTTCCAGCACAAAGTTGAGATCCCATGTAGGTAAAGGTGGTTTCCTTGGAGGCTTTACATTTTGATTCCTCTCAAGAACTGCCTGAGTAGAGGATGAGAGAAGACAGGAGGATCCATGTTGTATTCTGCTGAAATTGCTGATGCATGAATCTTAATGGAGGAGTAAGACAGGCCATTGTGGAACAGCTCTGCTAAATATTCCAGGATGTGTGCTATGTTTGCCAATGAGACATTTTCTCCCTTTGCTGCACTCCAAATGAGGTATCTTTTCCACTTGGCTGAATAAGTCCTCCTTGTGGAGGGTCTGCGTGCCTCCAGGATAATGTCCTTAACCCTCTGAGATAAACCTGGGTTATTTTGTTTTATGCAATATTCCAAGCAGCTAGCTGCAGTGTTTTCAAGTTTGGATGTAGGATCTTGTAGTTGTCCTGTGTTAGTAGTAAGGGACATAGAGGTAGAGGCCATGCGTGTCCGAGACATGCTTCTCAGTAGCGGGTACCAATGTTGCCTCGGCCAGTCTGGAGCTATCAGAATTACCCTTGGCTGATCCTCTTTGATCTTCAGTAGAACTTTGTACATCAAGGGAAGAGGTGGAAATGCATATGCTGTCAGGTTTTTCCAGCTGAAGGATAGGGAGTCCACCCTCCAAGCAAGTGGGTGGTATGCTCTTGTGCAGAATTTCTTCAATTGGTGACTGTGCGGGGAGGCAAACAGGTCTATCTGTGGTAGTCCCCATTTCTTTGTTATGGCTTTGAAGATATCTGGATGCAGCATCCATTCGTGAGCATCCGTAGTAGTTCTGCTTAAGGTGTCTGCTAGAGAATTTTCTTTTCCTGGTACAAATCTGGCCTGAAGTTGAATGTTGAGGTTTAGGGCCACATTCCACAGGTCCATTGCCATCCGGCATAGAGGATATGAATGTGTACCTCCCTGTTTGTTGATGTACCACATGACTGTGGTATTGTCCGTCCTTATCAGCAGATGACCCTGGTGAAGGAGTGGTCTGAATGCCTGGATCGCATGTTTCACTGCCAGCATCTCCTTTAGATTTATGTGTAGATTCAGCTAGTCTTGGGTCCATAGGCCTTGTATACACTTGTCCACCATGTGTGCCCCCCCATCCTAGGTCCGAGGCGTCCGTGGTGATGGTCTGGCTTGGATGCGGTTTGTGGAAAGGCAAGCCCCTGTTCAACTGACAGGCCTGAGCCCACCACAGGAATTCTTGCTTCAGGCATGGAATTATTGGAATCTGGGCTTCTAGACTGTGCTTGTGTTGAGACCATACATTCCTTAGATACCATTGTAGCTTTCTCATATGCAGCCTGGCATGCGGAACCAATATTATGCAGGATGCCATGTAGCCCAGGGCTTGCAGGACTTTCCTTGCAGTAAGCTGAGTTTGTGTTGTTAATGTCATGAAGTAGACTGGTAGTTGCTTTTGTTTTTCTTCTGTGAGAAAAGCCATCTGAGTTGATGTGTCTAGTTCTGCACCCAAGAATGTTATCCTTTGGGATGGTACTAGTCTTGACTTTTGCATGCTGACTGTGTATCCCAAGGCTTGCAACAGTTGTATGACATTTTCCAAATCTTTTGTTAACTTTGCCTTGTTGTCCGCTTGTATTAGGCAGTCGTCCAGGTATGGGTAAATTTGAATTCCCTGAAGTCTGCAATGAGCAATTACTGATGCCAGGCATTTCGTGAATACTCTGGGCGCAGTAGATAAGCCAAAAGGCAATGCTGAGAATTGATAATGCTCTGATCCTGCAAGAAATCTGAGGTGTCTTCTGCAATCTGGTCGTATAGGGACGTGCAGGTATGCCTCCTTGAGATCTAGAGTCACCAGCCAAGACTCCTTGCCCAGCATGGGAAGAAGTTGCTGTAGGGTCAGCATTTTGAATTTTGGAACAATGAGGTATGTGTTCAGTGCGGACAAGTCTAAAATAGGTCTCCATTGATTTTCTTTTCTTGGTACAAGGAAAAGCCTGGAGTAAAATCCTTGGCCTTGTTCCATAGGTGGCACCTCTTCTATAGCTCTCATCCTTAGTAAGTTGTTGATTTGGCTTGGTGGTAGGTTTGGCATTCCTCTCTTTTTTGGTAGAGTATGGAAGTGAAACCTGTAGCACTTGTCTATTGTTTGTAAAGTCCATTTGTCTCCTGTAATGTAATGCCAGTTGTCGGAGAATAAGGCTAGTTTTCCGCCCAAGGGTGCTTCCAGTTGTTCCCTGGTAGGCGGAACTAGAGCCAAGTCATTGTGTCTGCCCTGTGGAAGTGGTTGTAGTTGATTCTGTGGCAGTACTTCTCTGGTTGGTAGGTTGCCACTGACGTCCCCTGTAGGCACCCCTAGATTGACCTCTGCCTCTTAGGCGTCTATTTCTGCCTCTCTGCGCTCTGGAGTTGTCTGAAAGGACCAATTCTTCGAAGGCCAATTTCTGCTAAACCTCGGAGGTTGGACCAGTAAGAAATCCTTGACTGTTTGGACAGATTTTGCTTTTTTCTTCCACCTTCTTTAGAACCTCCTGTGCAGGGGAGCCAAACAAACTTTGTTTCTCCATGGGAGCATCTAGGAGTTTTGACTTAACATGGTGTGGTAAGGATTGTTCTTTTAACCAGGCATGCCTTCGAATCACTGTTCCAGTCACAGCTGATCTAAAGGAAGCCTCCAGTGCATCATAGCCACATTTTAAGAAATGGTTGCTGACCTGCTGAGAGTTATGTACCAAATCCTGAAGGGACTTGCGGTCTAAAGGTTCAGGAGAAGATAGTTTTTTATTTAGCTGGTGTAACAAAAATTCCTGGTACTGAATCATATGAAATTGACAGTTCAAGGCCCTGGCCGAAAGAGTAGCAGAAGTATAAACCTTTTTACCCCATCTCTCTAATGCTCTAGATTCCCTTTCAGAGGGAAGAGGGTTTTTGGCAGAGGCAGCTGCCACACCCTTAGGGCCCTGTGAAATGGTTTCAGGGTCTGCAACAGGAGCCTTATACAAATGGTAGTGTTTGTCCGGGACCCTGTAATATCTGTCTGGCTTGGCAGGGGCCGGAGGAAGAGAATCAGGAGCAGTACAGGCATCATTATATGCATCATCAACAACTGCTAGTACTGGCGGAATGGCTAAAGGCCTATGCTGTGGTAAGTGTAAAAAAGTCCTTAGCCTTTTCCTTGAATCTGAAAAATCCTGGCCCTGCCACTGGAAGTGTTCCCTCATAGCATGCAAGGTTTCCCCAAAGGAAAATTCTTCAGGAGGAGAAGCAGAAGGAATGGAGTCTTCTGCATCAGAATCCTCATAAGGAGAATATGGGCCTTCGTGAGGGTCTGAAATGTCTGAGTCATCTGAGGAATAATCTGTAGACAGGTTCCGGGGGTTCAGTCCTAGGCCTCTTGTCTGGAGGGGGCTGAGAGGCCCTGTCTGGGTGAGGTTGGGATCCTCTGATCAAAGAAATGAGATCCTCAGCCAGGCTGAGTATTTGGGAACTAGAGGTAGGCCTATGTGAAGGAGTTTTGGCAGGCAAGGCCTTAGAAGATTTAGCTGCCTTAGCCCTGGCAAAAGCCTTGATAGACATGGAAGCAGGGGGTCTAGCAGCCCCACGTGCAGGGGTAGTTATGTCTAAAGGAATAGTGTCTGATAAATCCTGGGTACCTGCTTCTGTAGCAGTAAATTCAGTAGCAGATTCAGCCATGCTCTGTGAGGCCTCGGCTATCGGAAGCATGCTTTCGGCCGAAGGAAGAACCAGGGGCTCGGTTTCAGCCGAAACAGAGACATTTGCGGTTGGCCTAACCGTGGTTTCAGCCGAAACCGCGGGCCGCGAATGTCAGTCCTTTTCCTTGCGCTTTATAGCTAATTGAGTAGTCGGAGTCTCAGACGGCATTTTGTATGCAAAGGCGGGACCAAAAAACTCCTCTGCAAACTCCGACCGACTTCTACATGTCCGTCGGTTGAAGTAAGCACAGGCTAGACAAGCTGATACGTCGTGGTCTGTGCCTAAGCAAGGAAGGCAGTAAGAGTGGAAATCCTTATGAGGTATTTGTTTCCCACAAGTTAAACAATTATTTACTTTGTCTGACATCGGCTGAGGCAAGAAAGAGTCCCCAACGGGGTACTTAGCTTTTTAGAAGTCTTCGGTAGTAGAAATCTCTGGATCTGACCGACCGGCACTTGCGAACAGCTTCTGCTTCGGGCACCGCGCGGCAAGAAAGACTGAGGAAAATGGTGTCGGCTGATGCCTTCATACCCAATAAACTGCAGCTATGACGTCGGGTGAAGTGCGACATCAGCCGAGGCCAGACCCAAACTTTGGAATCCGGCCGACCGAAGGGCTGCCTGAGGCAGGACAACCCATATGTTAGGACTGCAGATGCATCCTTGAAGGACATCAATAGATGGAGCCGGAGACCTCTTCTTGGATTTGGAGGATTTAGACTTCGACTGGGAGCTGGGAGACTAACCTAAATCCTCCTCAAAGGACGGTTTTAGCAGTCTCTAAGATCCATTAGTTTTTCCTCTCTTGGAGCACCCGATGACTAAAGGCGTGGCAGAAACTGCACGACTCCTGAAGGTGGATGGCTCCAAGACAGTTAACACAGACCGAATGACCGTCTGTGATGGACATTTTATAGGCACACTTTGTACACCTTTTTAAAGCCAGAGGGCTTATGCTCTTTGTTCCTTAGACATGCCAAGCCAACAATTGTAGCAGCCGCTACTGACAAAAGGCGGGAAACCGCTGACACAGAAACCAGTGAACACGTAAAAACACAACCAAGGCACAGGGGAGAACCTCTAAATAAAATGGTTCTCAACTTAAAATAAGGGAGACGCACCTAAAGACAGCCAGACAAACACCACAAGGAGGACTAGGTCCTCTAACTTAAACGGGCCTAGCCCGAGGGGAGTAAGGGATACCACACACAAACACTCATAACCTACAAAAAGTAATGCAGCAACAACACTAACAACTCTATTTGAATACACACAATTAGCCAAAAATTAGCCAAAAATCTTCACAAGAAAGAGTATTTTTGCAATACTTAGCCACAGCCAAGTCGAGACCACGTCCGAGCTCTACAAGCGGCAAACGAGATCGGGGGATGTGGAGCAGTGTATTGTGGGATACCATCTTAGCCCAGCCAATTAAAGACTTTCGAGCTAGTAAATAGGCAGAGTTGAAGTAGACATTCGGCTCCGAACCCACAAGTGAAGAATGTAGGCGAGATGGGACTACATAACAATCAGACAGCGAGGGACATCGTGGTCTGGGCCTAAACGGGGGACACAGTAAGAATGAAAATCTCAATGAGGTATTTGCTTTCCACAGGTAAGACAATTGTTAACTTTTACTGACATCGGTTGGAGCAAGAAAAAGGATCCCCAACGGGGTTCTTATCTTTTTTTTTTGAAGACTTCGGGTCTGAAAAACTCGAAAACGAAAATTTCAGGAGACTGACTACTGGCACTTGCGAAATGCGTCTGCTTCGGGCACCGCACGGCAAGAAAGACTGATGTAATGGCATTGGCTGCATGTTTTATACCCCTGACGACCTGACGTCAGGGAAGAAGCGACAGCATCCAATGCAGAAATCCAAAGTCTCTGGTATTCAGGCTGGCTGAGGGCTACCTGCAGGCAGATAATCCAAATGTGAAGACTGCAAGTGTGAAACATGAAGAACATCTTCACATCTAGAGTTTTATACCACTTACTCTAAAAAAGTGCATGCTGATGCAAAACCTTCTTTTATTAGCTAACTGAATTAGAAAACTTAAAAAATGTCCCTGACTTAGGGTCTTTATTCCTTAATTTTGGTGTTATTCCCATAACTGAAAAAAAAAGTTGAGAAACACAGAATTAATAAAACTGCTAGGAAGCTGAAAACAGGAAGATGTCCGACCCCATGTGAATGATGAAAAAAGCCTTGTCTGAAATTTTGTAAAGAAGGTCATCAGTCACAAATCCAAGAAGATTCCTCAAAAAAAACAGAGGAGTATACCAAGCAGTCAATCTTGCCAGCACCTTCCATAAGTCTTCAGGAAGAACAGAGCTTGAAGTTTCTGTTAGGTCAATAAAACGTGTTTAGTTGCAGATACTGATACAAGTCTTGCTTCAGTTTACAGCAACATTCATGTCTATTGCACTGTGAAAAGACAGAAACCCACAATGAGATTCTGGCAGATGTCTTCAGCAACAGGAAAAAGACAATTCAGAATACCACTGACAGGAATTTTCCCTGCAAATAAGGTAAAACAGCATCTCAATAAGGATTTGTCTCTTCCTGAAGACTGTGATAATGCTGCTATTCTTCCCATCTTATCATTCTCTGCATTAGGGACAGTGTGGAAAGGCTATATCTGTTAAGTTAACATACCGTTTCACTTCAGACAGAATGTCATCTGATACTGTAGTTTGTCCTTCTAAGCCGACTTAAAGATGTATTTATTAAATGACAGCAAGTGAAATTCATACAGGGTGTTAAGGGATAGCCTTACTTACCTCATCTAGGAGGAATCCGTTGAGGTCAAAAGCAGATAGCCTAACCAGCTTAACAGTTCAGTAGTGTCAAACTTCATTCCACCTAGCCTAGGCTACCTTGAAAGTGGAAGTACTAGGGTATTGCCAATCAAGTCTTCGGGCACATACCTGAAAGGTCTCTTTCTTTATGCCAGTTTTTTCATAAGCTCCCTATATTTTGTGTGTGGCATCAGGGACTTCAATATTTTTGCTATACTACTACAAGTTAACAAAATTTCAACCAGAAGTAGAAAATGGAGGATGGTAACTTATGAACAGCAAATGGCTATCTGGGCTATGAAATTAGAAGTGCTACTGGGGTATTCAAAATAGATTTTTGCTAATTATTGGATTCTACCTAAACAGTATCTACACCTGGGTTCTTTTGGTCAATTTTGTGCCCCTTTTGACTCCAGATACCTACATAAAAATGACACCACATTCACCTCTTACAGATGCAAGAGGCAACTAAAAAAAAATTAAAACCTGTTCTCCACTTGCAGTCTCCTATGAAAAGTTCTGCTTGGAAGAATTAATGACCACGTTTGGGGAAAATGTAAACAAAAAGTAATCTTCTCTCATCAAAATAAATGAGAAGGATGACGCCCATGGTAGTTCATAACCTGATCTACTTTTCTGACCTACAAAACAAGCTTCATGCTTCTAAATACAGACATAAATCTCAAGGACCTCAGCAGTTTTCAATTGCATACCAGTGTATGTGATGTCTTAAACATTTATTTGAGCATCTGCTTTGAAGCTACCTAAAATTTTGTTGGCTTGAAATGTCATTATCAGTAGTGAATAATTTTCCAATTCAGTACTCTTAAATTACAGCATATATAGTAAATGCTTACATATTTGTAATGAAAGCAGTCCTGGAGATGTCCTGACAGCAGATAATTTAGATAATGGATTTGACGTAAGCTTAGTGCAAGGCAGTTTTGAACTTCCATGTCTCAGGGTCAGACGTAAGCTGACAGTGTTGCCTGAACACATTGCTAGAAATCCCTACCACCCAAACCAGAATTTCTGCACTGAATTTCCTGTGCAGTGCCTGCCTTATCTTTACAAGCAAGCCTATGTTCACAACAGAATAGATCCGGAGAAAATTTATCCACCTGTTAACATATCCCATGGTGACAGAGATGGCTTCCTTTCCATCAAGAATCTTAGATGTGTACACATACCTCAAATGTAGATGTCAGAGTCTCCCTGAGAACCAGAACCTTGCTTTTGGAACCCAGGAAGGGGTCCCCTACCCATGAGCACCTGAAGCTCAAATTCTCCTGGCTGATGTGAGAGCCACTAACAGTACAGTTTTCTAGATGGTAATTTGATGTCTGAACAGGTTTGCAAGCTTAAAGGTAGGCAAGGTAATTTTTTCAAACAATTCGGGTCCCAAGATGGGGAGTGGCCTTCCTAGGACATCTGAAGTGTATGAAGATGATGACAACCCAACACAACGTAGAAAATAGTGTGTCAACTGCTGTCATCTCTCTCAATTCAATGTTATTCTCTTACCTTCTTTGACAGGGCATGCTTGATTGTTACAGGTCTTCTTGCCACTGTTTTGTACACCTTACTTTTCAACTTCCATGAGAACCACAGCTAACCTGACCAGGTCCTGCAGGAAGGCCTGTGAGGGAGTCTGTGGCCCAAGAAGCTGAGGCTGGGGGACAGCCGACAGCAGCCTTCTTATGCCAGGCCTTGGCTGGGGGACAGCCTACAGCAGCCTTCTTATGCCAGGCCTTGGCTGTGATGTCAGCAGGGGCCTGCATCTAGTCCATTTAGATCTACTGCCTGCTGATTTACAGGCAATTGTGCCCTCCCATTCCAACAATCTCAAACATGAGTCCGAAGCTGTTGCCAGCATAATGTTTCCAGACATAACAGACACCTTAATTCTGCTCAAGTGGACATTAATGGGGTCAATAACATGGAGGTGTCCAAACGGGTCTCTGGTACAAACAGTCAAAGGGGACTGTGAAAGGTGCCTCTCTTTCAACAATCTCAAGCCTAGGTAGACTATCAGATAAACACATACTATCATCCAGTTTCCTAAATGACTGTTACCCTCTGCAAGGGAAATCAACAGGAGGACTGGAGGATGCCATGACATGCGGAAGCCACAGATTCCTCTTTTCTAAATGTCTGAAGAGACTCAGCCCAAAGATTTACAGTGCTACAACAAAAGCAACTGTACTGGAGACAGCTAAACATGTCAGGCTCTAGGCCAAGGCACAATACGCAAAGCAAGTGAAGTTCCAGTGAGGGATTTGCTTTGTACACAAACATTACTTTAAACAGATATCCAACAGAAACCAAATAAAAACACTAATGAGGATGAAGTTCCCAAATGGGGTACTTCAGATGCTGAATCCCTGGCTTTGGACCAACCACCACACTGGACACAAGATGTCTCAGGCTCCATCGGCAAGAAATACCTGAAGAAATTGTGCCAACTGACAACCATTTATCCACAGACGTCTTGACATCTAAAGAGTTAAGGCATTTGCCAGAGTTAGGGAAGTGTAAAGACACCTTGGTATTCAGGCCAGTCAAGGGCTTCCAGTGCAGGAAATCATAAGTGTTATTACTGCAACAGTGAAACAATTATGATCACTAAATTCACTCCTGCCAATTTTCTTCTGCCCATCCACCACAGTCGCCACTTTTTGGACGCGACAAAAGGGATCCAACTTCTTTAGTCAACCACCTATGCCATTGCCTAGCTTGACATCGTCACCAAGTATTTTTTTTTTGTTAAACAAAAACACTAACGAATTACCATTTATGACATAAGCAATCACATTTATATAAATGAATGCATACCACACACTATTTTCAGTTGCAAACATTATATACATCACGTATAATCTTCTATACAGTCGTCAAACATTACACAGCTCATTCAATTATTCTGCATGTATTGTTCCGACAATTCTTGTTTTTTTCTATGCAATTTGCTCCTACCCTTTTCTAAAGATCCCACTTTAGTTCTTTTTATCTCTGTTGCTATATTCACTCCTTCCAAAATGGTTGGCTTAGACTAATTTCTACTTTCTAGTAACTGCATTTTTGGCAGCCACCAGAATTAAGCTCAGCAAGACCTTACTATGTCTAGTCAATTCAGATTCTGAATCGCAGTTCAAAATTAATTTTACACCAATTTGCTCACCCAGTATTTTTGACACAGTAATCTAAGAAATTTTTAAAGTCTGCCAATTTATTACATTCCCCAAAATATGTTCAAATACCTCTTTTCCTCCCCATCCCCCCTCCAACATTTGCAATCTACCAGTGGAACAATTATTGGAGTCAAATATCTAAACACTTTCAAGTCAAAATCCTAAATCTTTTAAACTTTGTTGCATATTTGGGAGCCATACATATATCCTCCCATTGGTTCTTTGTGAACTGATTATCCAATCTCTCTTTCCAATTCTAACCTCCACTGATTCCTACAGTTATCATGCAACAGTTCACATGCCCTACTAATTATTACTTTTTCTAACAGCTTCTATTTTAGATTCTAGTAAACTCTACTAGCTCTGGTCTTTCGCTTAGATCCCCCCCCCCCACCCCTTTCTCTTTACTATATATCAATCAGACAGGAAAGCCAGTCTCTAACCTGCAGTCCAAATGTATTCTTGGCCTTTTCCCATTCTATTACCTTTCCCTCGCTAATTATTTGCTCCCAATACCTTGGGGTTCCTTTGTCAGTTTTCTCCAGTAAATTCCAGCCCCTCTTGCCTATTTTCTGCACCCCTAATTGCCTATTTTCTGTACCCCTAATTGCAGTCATCCCTATTGACAGTAGTCTTAGACAAATAAAAAAATGTGTTCTGCAACGCTGCTCAACAGTAAAAAGCCGCTGTAATTCACCTATCCTAAATGTACCCTTCCAAGTAATACCAATCCAAGCATACTGATCAGTTAAAATTTGCCTTTCTCTGAGATGCTGGTCAAAATCTGAATTGACAGACATCCCGACTGGTATTACATGCTGGGGCAGATGCACAGAGAATTAGCTAAATTCTGCCAGCTACAAAATTCCATTAAGATGTTCTACCCTACCTTACACAGCAGTTACAGTCTACAACATGGCTCTTGAAATTCCTTTGCAAGACTGGACTAGGTCATTTACTTTTTCAGTCACCCTACCTTTTACTGCTGATCTGGCTCGAGATGATTGTTACTGTTGAAGTGATACCCTGACCCCATGTGAAAAGGGTGAAAAAAGGGTTGAGGATGGATGGATGTATATGAAAGAAACCTTTTAATGTCCAGGGATCTAAACCTCACCACAACAATAAATAGGATGTGCTGCATGGATAGATTCCTGTCCCAGAGATTTCCCATGCTCTGGAACAAGATTCCAATCTACATTAGGCAGAGTTCCTCGCTAACCCTCTTAAAGAGAAACCTTGACGAGTGGATGGGAAACAGAAAGTTTACCCCAGGGATCACTTCAATGGCTCTGCTGGACAGAGGCACAGGGAACTAATCTAAGGGGGCAGTGAAAGCCAAAACATTCCAGCTAGGCTTATATGATGTGAAAGCTTATGGTTTTTTTTTTTTTTTAAGCAGCGGTAGCGTTGCCACACAGCAAGAGGTTCTCCTGTTTGATTCTCTGTTGGAGTGCGGGGAGTGCCTTCTGTGTGGAGTCTGCATGTCCTCCCCGCGGTTGGGTGGATGTTCGAAAAACATGCATAAATGGGCGTGCCTTCGTTGAAGGTTGAACGTCGAGCTGGCACCTCAGCGTTCATGAAAATCTACGTTATTAAATTTTAGGAATTCAACCGAGTCACTGGTGTCTTCCTGCTATAAATTTTAGCTTGGTTCCTGCTTGAGCTATTTGCTACCAATCATCACAATCAAACAATTTTAATTTCAATCAATGTTGTTTGCACCCCCCAGACTGGCTTGTTGGACCCAATACTACTGATATTATATCTGGAACTTTACTATGGTCAGCCTATTGTAGTAATGACTGAGACCTCCACTTCCTAAACCATGAGTCTTTATCCAAATAATAACACCTTGGTGGCCATTTTCAAAAATAACTTGGCCTTACTCCACCCTCATCCTAGCCAATGCCCCTCTCCATCTGCTGTCTCATTTACCATTGCTATGACATCCTGAAAGTCTGGAGATGAAGTATCTATATACATTTTTCTCTTGGCAAAATTACATAATTCAATCGTACTAGGATTAATCTTAAAATAGTTACTTTTTGCAAGGCTATTTACATTGGGGATAGCAATTTACTTACAGGTGATTTGGTATATTATCCTGTTTTTCACTTTATGCAGTTACTTTTACTTTCTCAACTTGTATAGTGTAGCTGTCCATACCAGAAACAATAAAAACACATTAATGCGTGGAAAAAAAAAGTACAGTTGTGTACACTTACCATAAATGTAGATGTTAGAGTGTATTCACTGTTGCAGTCATTACATTTGGGTTATCTGCCTGCAGGTAGCCCTCAGCCGGCCTGAATACCAGAATCTTCAGATTTCTGCATCGGATGCTGTCGCTTCTTCCATGACGTCAGGTTGTCAGGGGTATAAAACATGCAGCCGACGCCATTACATCAGTTTTTCTTGCCCCAGATGTCAGGTGCCCCCACAACAGGAAGCAATTATAAGGTATGGTACACCCCCATCAAAAAGCAAATACACAAGAAAAAATAAATATACCAAACAAGAAGGAAAGGTAGAGCCAAGAGAAGTCAGGGGGCTGGAGGGAGGGTAAACAAGACTGCAACAGTGAATACACTCTAACATCTACATTTATGATAAGTGTACACAACTGTACTATCTTTTGTGTTTCACTGTTGCAGTCATCACATTTGGGTTGATTCCCAAAGCTAAGAAAGGGAGGCGGTAGTTAAAGAGCATTAGGGCCAGCTATTAAGCCCTGCAAAACTGCTATGGCAAATCCAGCTCTGGATTTAGAAAAGATAGGCATGTAGTAATGCTTGGTAAAGGTATGTACATAGCTCCAGGTAGCAGCTTCCAGGATGTCCCTGGTAGGGACTCCTCTGAGAAATGCTGTAGAGGTAGATGCAGCCCTGGTGGAATGTGATCTTATCCCCTGTGAGGTAGGTTTTCCACAGTGCTTGTAGCAGAAAAGAATGCAATGGGCTATCCATTTGAAAATGGTTTGCTTTGAAATGGCCTTCCCCTCTGCCCCTGCAGCAAAGCCAACTAGCAGCTGTTCAGATTTTCTGAGAGGCTTAGTCCTGTTCAAATAGAATCTAAGTTGTCTGTGCACTTGCAGAGAGTGCAGTATTAGTTCTCCTTTGTTTTGTGGATTAGGGAAAAAAAGTAGGCAAATGAATGGACTGATTTAGGACCACACTAGAAACCACCTTGGGCATAAAGGAAGGGTTAGTCCTGAGGGAATCCCTGTCCGCATGGAAGATAATGAAGGGTTCCACTGCCATGAGGGCCTGTAATTCAGACACTCTTCTTGCTGAAGTGATGGCTAGAAGGAAGGCTGTTTTCCAAGAAAGGTTGCAGCTGGCTCAAAGGGGGGGGTGGGGTGGGGGGAGAGACGGTGAGCTTTTCCAATACAAAGTTAAGTTTCCAGGCTGGAGTGGGAGCTCTCCTAGGGTGTCTTAAAATTTTGGCCCCTCTAAGGAATTGTTTTAGCAAGGGGTGAAAGAAGGGTGGCTCAGTATTATAATGTGCTGAAATGGCAGAGGCATGAATTTTAATTGACAAGAAGGATAGGCCCTTGTGGAGCATTTCTGTAAAATACTCTGGAATATGAGGTAAGCTGGGCACTGTTGCGCCCATCCCCCGAGCCTCGCTCCAGGAATAGTATCTTTTCCACTTTTCAGCATAGGATTTTCTAGTACTAGGCCTCCTTGCCTCCAAAATGACATCCAGCACCTGATTACTGAGGGATGCTAGAGGAGAGCTCAAGGAATTAGCCAGGCTGCAAGGTTCAGGGATTGAAGCGGAGGGTGCAGAATCTGGACCGCCTGCTGGGACAGCAGGGAAGGGGTCTGAAGCAGGTGCCATGATTGTAGCAGTGTCATACTGCACAAGAGGGGGTACCAGTGCTGGCGTGGCCAGTCTGGTGCAATCAGTATTGTTCTTGGCTTGTCCTGTTTGTTCTTTAGTAGAATCTTCAAGAGGAGGGGCAGAGGGGGAAAAGGCATAAACCGAGAGGCTTTCCTAAGTAAAGGACAGGACATCCACTTTCCAAGCTTGACTTTGAGGAGTTATTGTGCAGAATTTGTTCAATTGGAAGTTCTAAGGGGAGGCATACAGGTCTACCCCTGGAGTCCCCCATTTGTTCAAGAGGTTGAATATTTTGGGTTATAGTTTCCATTTGTGTGGGTCCATGAGATGTCTGCTTAAATAGTCTGCCAGTGAATTTAGTTAGCCAGGCTGGAATTGTGTTTGCAGGGGTACTTGGTAGCTCAAGGCTGTGTTCCACAGAGCCATGGCTAGTCTGCAGAGAGGGTAGGAGTGGGTTCCCCCTGCTTGTTTATGTACCATATAAAAGTACAGTTGTGTACACCTACCATAAATGTAGATGTTCGAATGTCTTCACTGTTGCAGTCATGACTGTAGGGTTCTCCCCTGCCGACAGGCAGCCCTCGGTCGGCCAGAATCCCAAAGTCTGGGTCCGGCGTCGGCTGTTCAACCATGCTCCCTGACGTCAGAGCGCCAGGAGTACAAAGCTGACAGCCGACGTCATCTTCTCCAGTTTTTCTTGCCCCAGATGTCAGGAGTCCCATAACCTTTGCAAATACACCTCAAAAGAATGGTGAAAAAAGGAACTACACAAAAGTAAAAATACGAGGGGACAGGAGGGAGGGAAACCCAGACTGCAACAGTGAAGATACTCGAACATCTACATTTATGGTAGGTGTACACAACTGTACTATGTTCATCGTGTTTCATTGTTGCAGTCATGACTGTAGGGTAGAATCCCAAAGCTGAAAGAAAGGGAGGTGGTCATAAAGAAGAAGGGCTAAAGGCCCTGCAAGACTGCAGAGGCAAAGCCTGCCCTAGACTTAGAGTAGAGAGGTAGATTGTAGTGCTTAGAAAAAGTATGCACTGAACTCCAAGTTGCAGCTTCCAAAATGTCTTTGGTAGGAACTCCCCTGAGGAAGGCCGCAGAAGTGGCAGCAGCTCTGGTGGAATGAGTCCGTATACCCCCTGGGATTTGCTTTCCATGGTGTGAATAACAAAATCTGATTCCATGAGCAATCCATTTAGAAATGGTCTGTTTTGAAATGGCTTTACCTTGGAAGCATAAGAAACAAACAAATGTTCTGATTTTCTGATGTCCTTGGTTCTGTCCAGGTAAAAATGTAGTTGTCTGTGTACATCCAAGGAATGCAAGATCCTTTCCCCTTTATTTTGAGGAGTGGGGAAAAAGGTTGGCAAGTGGATAGTTTGATTTAAAGCCACTTTGGAAACCACCTTAGGCATGAAGGTAGGATTAGTCCTCAAAGATACCCTTGTCTTGATGAAAAATAATATAAGGTTCCACAGCCATAAGAGCTTGCAACTCTGAAACTCTCCTGGCAGAGGTTAGGGCTAACAAGATAGCTGTCTTCCAAGATAAAAACTTGATGTCAGAAGAGGCAGCAGGCTCAAAAGGAGGCAAGGTTAGTTTTTCCAAAACATAGTTAAGATCCCAAGCAGGAATGGGAGGAGATCTAGGTCGTCTTAAGTTCTTAGCTCCTCTGAGAAACTGTCTCATGAGCTGGTGGGAAAAGATGGGAGGGTCTGTATTATAATGAGCAGAAATAGCAGAGGCATGTATCTTAATGGAAGAGAAAGAGACCCTTATTGTAAGGGATCTGTCAAGTAAAGTAAAATTAAGGTAATGTTAGGAAGAAGAGGATCAGAATCCTGAGCCTGCATCCAGGAACAAAATCTTTTCCATTTTCCTGCATAAGATTTTCTAGTGCTAGGATGTCTGGCTTCTAAGATGACATCCATAACCTGCTTTGGTAGGAAAGAAGAAATCAAAGGCCCTGGATTAACCAGGCTGCCAGGCTGAGAGTTCTAACATGACAGTGTAGAACCTGACCCTGATGTTGGGACAGAAGGTTCGGAGACTGAGGTAAAACCCAAGGGAGCTCCAGACAGATTTTTTTTTTTTTTTTTAAGAGTTGGATACCAAAACTGTAGAGGCCAATTTGGAGCAAGCAAGATCATCATCTTAGGCTTGTCCTGTTTTATCTTCAATAAGACTCGTGGAAGAGGAAGAGGCGGAAAGGCATATCCCAAAAGGTTCCTCCAACTGAATGACAGGGCATCCACTTTCCAAGCTTCTCTGTGGAAAGTCCTGGTGCAAAAATTCTGTAGTTGATGATTGAGATGGGATACAAAGAGGTCTATGTGAGGACATCCCCAGACTGCTGTTATCATCCTGAATATTTTGGTGTCAAGCATCCACTCGTGTGGATCCGAAAGGTTTCTGCTCAGACTGTCTGCTAGGAAGTTTCGTTTCCGTGGTGGAAACTGAGCTTGAAGATCCAAATTGCAAACTAGAGCTGTGTTCCATAGATCCATGGCTAGTCTGCAAAGGGGGTAGGAATGAGATCCCCCTCGCTTGTTTATGTACCACATAACTGTGGTGTTGTCTGTCCGTATTAGTAGTCGTCCTGGTTGTAAAAGATTCCTGAAGGCCAATAGAGCTTTCTGAACGGCTAACATTTCCTTTAAATTGATATGCAGGTGCTTCTGATCCTTTGTCCAAAGGCCCTGCAGACAGTTGCCCTGAAAATGGGCTCCCCAAGCATAATCCGAGGCGTCCGTGGTTAGAATCTGAGTGGCAGGAGGCAGACGGAAAGGTTTCCCTTTGTTTAGAGCACATGCCTTGGACCACCAAAGAAATTCCTTTTGAAGGCAAGGACGGACGGAGATCAGCATGTCTAAACTGTGGCAATGCTGAGACCATACACTTTTTAGGTACCACTGTATTTTCCTCGTGTGTAGTCTTGCATATGGAATGAGAAGGATGCAACCCAAAGCCTGCAGGAATTTCCTTGCAGATAGTTGAGTTAAAGTTGCCAAGGTTTTGAAAGTTGAAGCCAGCTGTAATTGTTTTTCAGATGTCAGAAATGCCATCTGGGTTGTGGTGTTTAGAAGAGCACCCAGAAAAGTTCTGTTGTGATGGTGTCAAATTTGACTTTATGTTTACAGAGAATCCCAGGAACTTGAGGAGGTTCTGTACAAATTCTAGATGCTGGAGTAAGACATCCTTGCTGTCTGCCTGAATTAGACAATCGTCCAGATAAGGGTAAATTTGAATTCCCTTGAGTCTGCAGTAAGCTACTACTGGAGCAAGGCATTTGGTGAAGACCCTGGGCGCAGTAGACAATCCAAAGGGCAGCGCAGAGAATTGAAGTGCCTCGATCTGGCCTTAAACCTGAGGTATTTTATGCGATCCTGCCTGATGGGAATGTGTAAATATGCCTCCTTTAAATCCAAAGTTACCATCCATGCATCTTTGGACAGCACTAGAAGTAGCTGCTGTAGAGTAAGCATCTTGAATTTTGGAATCTCTAGAAAGGTGTTCAAGACCAACAGATCCAGAATGGGTCTCCATAAGTTTTGCTTCCTGGGGACTAGAAAGAGCCTTGAGTAAAAACCTTTTCCCATCTCTGAAAGTGGAACCAGTTCTATTGCATTCATAGCCAAAAGAGCTTCCACCTGGTTTAAGGCCTCCATCCATTGATGTTTTGGAAGGTCTGGCCATCCGCTTGGTCTCGGCAAGGAAGGAAAATGGAATTTGCAACCTCTTAAAACCACATCCAAAACCCACTTGTCTTGGGTTATTTGAGTCCAATTTTGATAAAAAAAAAGAGAGAGTTTTCCTCCGAGAGGGGCTTCCAGGCAAGACGTTCCTGTAGCCCAAGAGGGAGTCACTGAGTTTGTTTCCTTTGAGTTTGTGACCTGTCCTCTCCTCCCCTAGGGGTGGAAGCAGTCCACTGTCTTGGTCTATAAGAAGCTTGTGTTTGAGGCCTTCCTCTGGAGAGTCTATATCTACCCCTCTGAGGCCTGTCTGAAGAGGGAAATGACCAATTTTTTGAAGGCTAATTCCTACTAAATGTAGGTGGCTGTACTTGTAAGAAATCTTTAACTGTTTGCATGAATTTCACCTTATCCTCCAACTTCTTAATCACCTCTTCAGCTTTTGATCCAAACAAAACATTATGCTGAACAGGAGCATCCAATAATTTAGCCTTTATTTGTTCAGGCAAATTTTGTTCCTTTAGCCATGCATGCCTTCTAATGACTGTGCCGAAGGCAGCAGCCCTACAAGAAGCCTCCAAGGCATCAAATCCACAGTGTAAACCATGCTTCCCAACTTGTTCAGTGGCATGCAATAAGTCATGTAATTCCTTATCTGCACAGGCAGAAATGGAAGTAAGCTTTTGTTTTAAAACAGACAAGAGAAATTGCTGGTATTTCAGCATATGAAACTGACAGTTTAAAGCCCTAATGGACAAAGTAGCAGAAGTGTACACTTTTTTGCCCCATCTATCTAAGGATCGAGAATCCTTTTCAGTAGGAATGGGATTTTTGGCAGAAGCGGCCTTAACTCCCTCAGGTCCCTGATAAATGGTTTCAGGGTCAGCAGAAGTGTTCTTGTATAAAAAGTGGAGGGAATCGGGAACCCTGTAATATCTATCCGGCTTAACAGGAGCAGGAGGAAGAGAGTCAGGGGTTAAGTTACCCTCCGAAAAGGCATCATCCACAATATCCAAAACAGGAGAAATAGCCAGGGGTCTATGTTGGGGAAGAAGAAGAAAATCCCTAAGTCTTTTCTTAGATTCTGAATACTCCTGTCCTTCCCAGTGGAAATGTTCCCTCATTTCATGCACAGTTTCCCCAAAAGAGAAATCCTCAGGGGAAGAAGCTGAAGGAATGGATTCCTCAGCATCAGAATCCTCATAAGGAGGGAAAGAATATTCCTGGTCAGAAGAAGAAACTGAGGAAACAGAAGCCTGATTAGAGGAATCAATAATAAACATCCTGCCTTGGCCTTTTATCTGGAGGGGGATGTGAACCCCTAATCATAGTAAGTAAATCCTCCGTCATCTTGAGCAACTGTTTCTGTGACTTGGGAGCCGGTTCAGAAGAGGCCTGTGTTGCAGTTGCAGTCTTTGATTTAGAAGGAGTCTTTTCCTTTGCCTTTATTAGAAGCTGAGTAGGTCTGAAAACCCCTTCGGAAGCCGGTACCTGCACAGCGGCTCCGGACCCATCCGAAGGAGCATTGTCCGAAGGTACTGCAATAGAAATATTTAAAGACCTGGTTGGCTCCTCATGAGAGTCCATTTCGGCCATCGGTTCTGAAATGGCAGACGACAGGGGCTGCAAAAGCGCCTCACTGACGACGACCGAACCTGAAGCTGGCTCCGCTTGTGCGCTATCATCAGATTTGGACCTCGGAGGCCTGTCTTTATCCTTGCAACGTTTGTGAACTCCGGTAGCCGGAACCGTATCAGATGACATTTTGTAGTTAAAGCGCCTACCGAAGTAATGAAAAGCAAAATCATACCTTCTCTTAATTGTACGTTGATTGAATCTAGCACAAAACCGACAACTAGCTACGTCGTGGTCAGGGCCTAAGCAAGGAATACAGTAAGAATGAAAATCCTTATGAGGTATTTGCTTCCCACATGAAATACAATTATTAACTTTTTCTGACATCGGAGTGGAGCAAGAAAAAAGTTTCCCCAACGAGGTACTTAGCTTTGAGTGGAGAAGAAAATCTTCGGACTGAAGGTCATCAGAAAAAATAGTCAGGAGTCAGCCGACCGGCACTTGCGAACTGCTATCACCGCACGGCAAGAAAGACTGGAGAAGATGGCGTCGGCTGTCAGCTTTGTACTCCTGGCGCTCTGACGTCAGGGAGCATGGTTGAACAGCCGACGCTGGACCCAGACTTTGGGATTCTGGCCGACCGAGGGCTGCCTGCCGGCAGGGGAGAACCCTACAGTCAACACGATGAACATCTGTGGTGTTGTCAGTCTTAGTTTGCCAGGCCGGAATTGTGTTCGCAGGGGTACTTGGTAACTCAAGGCTGTGTTCCACAGAGCCATGGCTAGTCTGCAGAGAGGGCAGGAGTGGGTTCCCCCTGCTTGTTTATGTACCATGCAACTGTAGTGTTGTCTGTCTTTACCAATAGTTGTCCTGGAAGAGTACAGTCTTTGAAGGCTGGCAGAGCATTCTGTACAGTTAACATTTCTTTTTTTTACTGATATGCAAGTGTTGGCGTGGCCAGTCTGGTGCAATCAAAATAATCCTTGGTTTGTCTTGTTTGATCTTTAGTAGTACTTTGGCAGGCAGAAGAGGAAAGGCATAAACTGATAAGTTTTTCCAGCTGAAGAACAGAGCATCCACTTTTCAAGCTTGTGTGTGGAGAGTCCTTGCGCAAAATTTTTCCAATTAATAGTTCTGGGGGGAGGCAAACGGGTCTAAATCTGGGCTCCCCCATTTGCTTGTCAACATGTTGAAAATCCTTGATTCCAGTTTCCACTCGTGTGAGTCCATGAGGTTTCCGCTTAGTCCGTCTGCCAGTGTATTTAGCTTTCCTGGCAGGAATTGAGCTTATAGATGCACTTGGTAGCTCAAGGCTGTGCTCCACAATGCCATGGCGCCCCCCATGCACAGTCTGATGCATCTGTTAGGGTCTGAGCGGCAGGGCGTAGTGTGTGAATGGTAGTCACTTATTTTGGTGGCAGTCCTCTGTCCACCAAAGGAACTCTAGGCGTAGGCAAGGGATGGTAGGAATCATTGCTTCTAGATCCTGAGAATGTGGAGACCATAGGCTTTTTAGATACCATTGTAGTTTCCTCATATGTAGTCTTGCATATGGAATTGGAAGAATGCAGGAGAGCATGAACCCCAAGGTTTGTAGTATTTGCCTTCAAGATAGCAGGGTTTTTGAGGCCACATTTTTGAAGTAGGTTGTTAAGTGAATTTGTTTCTCTGGCGTGAGGAAAGCGATCTGGGAAGTTGTAGTCAAGCTTGCTCCCAGGAATATAATTTGTTGACAGGGTACCAGGTGTGATTTATTTTCATTTATGGTGTACCCCAGACAAGTTAGCACCCTTTGTACAAAAGCCAGATGATTCAAAAGTATGTCCTGGTTTTCTGCCAGAATTAGACAATCGTCCAGGTATGGGTATATTTGAATATTTCTTTGCCTGCAAAATGCAATGACTGGAGCTAGGCACTTTGTGAATCCGCTGGGCACAGTAGATAAGCCAAAGGGCAGTGCAGAGAACTGATAGCGCGTGTAGCCTCCTTTGAAACATAGGTATCTTCTGCAAGATTCCCCGATTGGGATGTGCAGGTATGCTTCCTTTAAAACTGTTGCCAACCAGGCATCTTTGCTTAGCATAGGAAGCAACTGGTGAAGAGTCAGCATCTTGAATTTTGGAATCACCAAAAAGGTGTTTAGAGTAGACAGGTCCAGGACAGGACGCCATGAATGGTCTTTTCTGTGTACCAGGAAAAATCACGAGTAGAAACTTTGTCCCTTTTCCTCTTCTGGTACCAATTGAATAGCCCCTATGCTTAAGAGAGACAGTACTTGCTTTTGGGCCACTGCCCACTGATTTGGAGGTAGATCCGGCCAACCGCTTGGAGATGGTAACGTGTGGAAGTGAAATCTGTATCCTTGGGACACTATATGTAAAGCCAAATTGTCCTGGGTAATGAGTTCCCAGTTCTTTGCATGAAGTGCAATCTTTCCCCCCAAGGGGACAGTCCGTTGAGAAGTGCTTGGAAGTTTTTTTTTTTTTAAAAAGAAGTCACAGACAGTATACCACAGGGCGGAGTTTTATTACTCCCAGATTTGGAAGGGGAGGCCCCCCACTGCTTAGTCCTGTGCGTCCCCTGGGACTGAAGCCTGGGTGCTCTGCTGGATCTGGGTTTGGACTGAGAAGGTCTGGAAGAGGCAGGAAAGGACCAATTCTTAGAAGGCCAATGCCAACTAAATCTCGGAGGTTGTACTTGTAAAAAAAATCTTAGTTTGCTTAGATTTAGCTTTTTCCTCCATCTTTTTAAGAACTTCTTCTGTCTTGCCAAACAGGCGGTCCTGATTTAAGGGAGTATCCAGTAATTTCGCTTTAACATGATTTGGCAAGGATTGCTCCTTAAGCAAAGCATGCCTTCTAAATACAGACCCAGTTACCGCAGCCCTGCAAGATGCCTCTAGTGAATCAAAACCACATTGCAATGTATGTTTACCAACTTATTCAGCAGAATGCATTAAATCCTGTAAATCCTTATTTTCAGCACAATCAGGAATCAACATCATTTTCTGTTTAAGCAATTCAATAATATGCTGCTGATACTTCAACATATGAAGCTGGCAATTCAAGGCCCTAATGGCCAACGTTGCAAAAGTGTATACCTTCCTACCCCATCTATCCAGCGCTCTGGAGTCTCTATCAGAAGGGGTAGGATTTTTGGCAGTAGTAGCTTTAATGCCCTTGAGTCCCTGTGAAACGGTTTCAGGATCCGCAGTAGGAATTTTGAAAAGGAACCCTGTAATATCTATCAGGTTTTCTGGAAGCAGGAGGTAAAGAGTCAGGGGTCATGCTAGATTCCAAAAAGGTATCAACAATGTCCAGTACAGGAGGTACAGCTAGAATCAGAGAAATCCTGACTTTCCCAATGAAAATGCTCCCTGAGAGTACGCAAAGTTTCACCAAAAGAGAAATCCTCCGGGGGGGGGGGGGGTAGAGGGAATAGAGTCCTCAGCATCAGAATCAGAATCCTCATAGGTAGATAAGGGTAAATCCTGGTCATCAGAGGAAACAGAAATTTCAAAATCCTGGTTAAAAATATCATAAGGAAACTCAGTCCTACGTCTCTTAGAGGGGGAAGGTCGGCTTCCCCTTATTAAAGTAATAAGGTCTTCAGCCATTCTTATTATTTGTTTTTTAGGCCTAGAGGCCTGACCATGCAGTCTGGGCATCAGTTTTCTAGGCATGGTTTAAGTTTTAGGCCTTGAAGAAGAAGATGGCGTCGGTGTATTCAGGCCTACTGACTTGCATATTAAACACTCAGAAGCCAGTGCCTGCACAACAGCTCCGGACCCATCCAAGGTAGAGACATCCGCAGGTTCCACAGTTGAAGCATCTTGCGGCATACCAGACTCCAAATGGGTCTCAGTGGAGGCCTGTGAATCTGAATTAGCGGGTATCAGGGGCTGCAAAAATGCCTCAGTGAGTACCAGCGGACTGGCAACTAGCTTAACGGAAGCGTTGTCAGCAGTTTTGGACCTGTGGTCTGTCTCTGTCTTTATCCTTACTTTTTTTGGAATATGGGTAGTCGGATGGCTTACCAAAGCCATTCCTGGATAGTTAAACAGAGTACCAAAATAATTTGCTGCAAATACAGACCGATGACGAATAGTTCGGGGGTTGAACAAGGCACAAAACTGACAGTGAGGGACGTCGTGGTCTGGGCCTAGGCAAGGAATGCAGTACGAATTAAAATATTTATGAGGTATTTGCTTTGCAAAGGTAATACAATTGTTAACTTTTACTGACATCGGATAAGAACAAGAAAAAAAGGATCCCCAGTGAGGTACTTCGCTTTTTTGAAGACTTTGGTTCTGAAACTCAAACGAAAATTTCAGGAGTCTGCCAACCGGCACTTGCAAACTGCTTCTGCTTCTGGCACCATGCGGCAAGAAAGACTGCTGTAATGGCATCGGCTGCATGTTTTATACCCCTGACAACCTGACGTCATGGAAGAAGAGACCGCATCTGATGCAGGAATTCAAGACTCTGGTATTCAGGCCGGCTGAGGGATACCTGCAGGCAAATAACCCAAATGTGATGACTGCAACAGTGAAACATGAAGAACATCAGGCAGACACTGTAGACCAAGCTGTGTACCCGCTGAATGAATTTAAAAACTGCCATCATGACAAAGAAATGTTTATTTTAATACAGAATAAATCTGCAGATTTAAAAAAAACATCTGCTCAACAAATAACTACAACATTTCTCCTAGTCATTTCTTACTTTGCATTTGCACTGGGGCCAATGACAGTATTGCCAAGTGGAGTCCCTTGATAAGCCATTCTATGGAGATGATCAAATACCACATCCTGTACGCTAAACTCTATTTCTTCCATTTCCCGAAGTATTACATCACGTTGTCGCTCAATCTCGGATTCACTCAGTATGTTATTCTGCAGAACATCAGCCAAGATTTCAACAACTGGGGAAAAGCACAAAAAATAACACAATCATTTTATTGAACTAGTGTATTACTTTAAACTTGACAAATCACTTAAATGTATTTAAACAATCTTATCAAATCAAGAATTCACAATAACCTTAAGGGTAATTTCTCAAGGTACAATCTCAGTATGCAAAAAACAAAAGTAAATAGATCAAACTATAAGAATGTAGAAACACTATCAGATCTGACTGACTAAATACAATGCAGGGAGAGAATCTGAAGCAGTGTTTGTGCTGCCCCATGCAAAGGGGCAAAGTAGTCTCTTCAATCTTAACCAACTCTCTGCAAAGATTCTGAGTAGTAGTCTTCTTGACCTTGTGCTCAATAATACAGCCCTTGCTGCAGAGTTCTAAGAATCACTCCACCTGGCATAACCCAAGCTCTTGACAGTCTAATGCAAGAAAGTCAGAGGTGACATCTCAAAACATACCCCAAAAGCGGTACTGTGGGTAAATATTGCCTGCCCTTCTTGTCAGCTTCTCACAAATATAAAAATGATTCCCTGTGAGTTAATGCAGAGTGGAATGGAGGCAATCTAGTAGATGGAATTCGCAGGAGGGGGGCTCTGGCTGATGCCAGATGACTGGATTCTTTATAGGTTCATAGGTTAGCTCTAGGCTAACTGCCCTTGTGGTCCATTTTAAGCCTAGCCAATTTCACTCAAAAGGCAAGAACAAAACCCTGTATCTTGTGTCTGTGAGGTACCCATCTTAACCATATATCAACCCTCCTACACTAAATTTTAATTTTCCCTTTTCCTTAGATTCATGGTTTCATAAATACATAGCTAATTAGTATACTAGATTTCTTAACATGCCATTTTAAGCCTAACCAATCTCCTTACCAAAGGTGAGGATCAAACACTGTACCAATACCTTAACCATTACACCAAGCCTCAAGCTTTTACTTTCTCCCACCATTACAACAACCAGGACTCCAGTAAAGAGTTTCTTTGCCAATCTTCTCCTGTCCACCAGCACCATTTTTGGGACATGACAAAAGGGCTCTGGCTTCTTTAGTCACCTCTTCTGTATTGCTGGACTAAAGCAAAGTACAGTTTTGTACCTACCATAAATGAAGATTTCCGATAGGTATGCATCTGCAGTCATAACATATGGGTTGTCCTGCCTCAGGCAGCCCTTCGGTCAGCCGGATTCCAAAGTCTGGGTCTGGCCTCGGCTGATGTCGCACTTTCCCCGACATCAGAGCGTCTGGGGTATAAAAGCATCAGCCTACGCCATTTTCCTCAGTGTTTCTTGCCCCAGATGCCAGGTGCCCTCTAGGCAGGCCAAATTTGGAAAAATGCAGTAAAATTCCAAACATTTTCCAAAAAAATATATATATGTACATATATATACAAACAAATACACCATAATAGATCCCCCAGCTAGCTAATGGAGGGGTAAGTACCCTAGGAATACCACAGAGGGGAAGGAGGGAGGGTAACCCTGACTGCAGATGCATACCTATCGGACATCTACATTTATAGTAGGTACAAAACTGTACTATGTCCTTCAAGGATGCATCTGCAGTCATAACATGTGGGTAGAATACCATAGTCAATCTGGGGGAGGAGGCACTAAGAAAAGGATGGTGTAGTTAAGATCCCCTGCAGGACTGCTGTAGCAAAACCCGCTCTGGATCTGGAGTATAAAGGTAAATTGTAATGTTTGGCAAATGTATGCACAGAGCTCCATGTAGCAGCTTCTAAAATGTCCTTGGTAGCCACCCCTCTTAGGAAGGCTGTAGTGGTGGCTGTGGCCCTTGTTGAATGAGGCCTGATGTTTGCAGGAACTGTCTTTCCATGAAGGGAGTAACAAAATCGAATGCAATTTCCTATCCACTTAGAAATTGTCTGTTTGGAAATTGCTTTTCCTTGTACCCCAGCAGCATATGCTACAAGGAGTTGGTCAGTTTTTCTGAAACTTTTAGTTCTGTCCAAGTAGTAGCATAGTTGTCTGTGTATATCCAGAGTGTGTAGAAGTTTCTCCCCTCTGTTTTGTGGATTTGGGAAGAATGTAGGCAAGTGAATAGCTTGGTTCAGGGATACCCTAGATACCACCTTTGGCATAAAAGTAGGATTGGTTCTTAGTGAAACTCTGTCCTGATGGAAGATAAGAAATGGCTGTACTGCCATTAAAGCTTGTAACTCAGATACTCTTCTTGTTGAAGTTATGGCCAGAAGGAATGCAGTTTTCCAAGACAGAAACTGTAGATCTGCCGATGCTGCTGGTTCAAAGGGAGGAAGTGTTAGTTTCTCCAGCACAAAGTTGAGATCCCAAGTAGGTAAAGGGGGTTTTCTTGGAGGATTGATGTTTTTGATCCCTCTTAGAAATTGCCTCAGGAGAGGGTGCGAGAAGATAGGTGGATCCACATTGTATTCTGCTGAAATTGCTGAGGCATGAATCTTAATGGAAGAATAGGACAGGCCGTTGTGGAACAATTCTGCTAAGTATTCCAGAATGTGTGTCATACTCGCCACTGACACATCTAAGCCTTTTGTTGTGTTCCAAATGAGAAATCTTTTCCATTTTGCTGAGTATGTCTTCCTTGTGGAAGGCCGTCGAGCTTCCATAATAATGTCCTTTACTCTCTGTGATAAGTTGTTGTGAGGGGGATTTATGGAATTTTCCAGGCAGTTAGTTGCAATGTTTTCAAGTTGGGATGCATGATCTTGAAGTTGTTCTGCGTCAGAAGAGGCCATAGGGGGAGAGGCCATGGTTGCGTCTGTGACATGCTCCTCAATAGTGGGTACCAGTGCTGCCTTGGCCAGTCTGGAGCTATCAGAATCACTCTTGGCTGTTCTGTCCTGATCTTCAGTAAAACCTTGGGCATTAATGGGAGAGGTGGGAAGGCATATACTTTTAGAGCTTTCCAGCTGAAAGAGAGGGAGTCCACCCTCCAAGCTTTTGGGTGATATGTCCTTGAGCAGAATGTCTTCAGCTGATGGTTGTGGGGAAAGGCGAACAGATCCATCTCTGGCTTTCCCCATGCTTTTGTTAAGAGTAGGAAGATATCTGGGTGCAGCATCCATTCGTGTGCATCCATGGTAGTTCTGCTTAAGCTGTCTGCCAGTACATTTTCTTTCCCTGGCACGAACTGGGACTGTAGTTGGATATTGAGTTTCAGGCACAGCTCCCATAGATTCATAGTCAGCCTGCATAGAGGGTAGGAATGTGTGCCTCCCTGCTTGTTTATGTACCACATGACTGTGGTGTTGTCTGTCCTTATTAACAGGTGACCTTGATGTAGGAAAGGTTTGAAGGCCTTGATTGCATGCATCACTGCCAGCATTTCCTTTTGGTTTATGTGCATGCGCAGCTGTCCTTGAGCCCACAGGCCTTGGAAACATTTGTCCTCCATGTGTGCTCCCCATCCTCAGTCCGAAGCGTCCGTGGTGATGGTTTGCTTTGTTCTTGGTTTGTTGAAAGGCAACCCTCTGTTGGACTGGCAGGCATGAGCCCACCACAGATTTCCTTTTGAAGGCAAGGAATAATTGGTATCAAAGCTTCTAAACTGTGACTGTGCTGAGACCATACACTCCTTAGGTACCATTGTAATTTTCTCATATGCAGCCTGGCCTGTGGAATCAGAATTATGCAGGATGCCATGTAACCAAGGGCCTGCAGGATTTTCCTTGCAGTTAGCCGAGTTTGTCTTGTCAGATTCATGAAGTAATCCGGAAGTTGTTTTTGTTTTTCTTCTGTGAGAAAGGCCATTTGGGTGGTTGTGTCTAGATCTGCACCCAAAAAGGTTATCCTTTGAGATGGAACAAGTCTTGATTTTTGGATGTTGACTGTGTATCCCAAGGCCTGTAGCAGGTGGATGGCATACGCAAAGTCCTTTATCAAATTTTCCTTGTTTTCCGCTTGTATAAGGCAGTCGTCCAGATATGGGTAGATTTGAATCCCCTGAAGTCTGCAGTGTACAATTACTGATGCCAGGCATTTTGTGAACACTCTGGGCGCAGTAGATAAGCCAAAGGGCAATGCTGAGAATTGATAATGCTCTGATCCTGCAAGAAATCTGAGGTGTCTTCTGCAACTTGGTCGAATAGGGACATGCAGGTATGCCTCCTTGAGATCTAGAGTCACCAGCCAAGACTCCTTGCCCTGCATGGGAAGAAGTTGCTGTAGGGTCAGCATCTTGAATATTGGCACAATGAGGAAAGTATTCAGTGCGGATAGGTCGAGAATAGGCCTCCATTGATTTTCTTTTCTTGGAACAAGGAATAATCTGGAGTAGAATCCTTGACCTTGTTCTGAAAGAGGTACCTTTTCTATGGCTTTCATTTGAAGTAAGTTGTTGATCTGCTTTAAAGCCTCTGCCCTCTGATTTGGTGGCAGGTTTGGCATTCAGGTTCTTCTTGGCAAAGTGTGGAAGTGGAACCTGTATCCTTTTGTCTATTATTTGCAGTGTCCATGTGTCCCTTGTAATATAATGCCAGTTTTTTGAGAATAAAGAAAGCTTTCCGCCCAAGGGTGCTTCCAACTGAGCCCTGGTAGGCAGAGTCAAAGTGAAGTCATTGTGTCTGTCCTGGTGTAGTAGTAGTTGTTGCTGCACTACCTCTCTGGTTGGTAGGCTGCCACTGACAGCCTCTGTAGGAGCCCCTAGCTTGCCCTCTACCTCTGGGACGCCTGTTCCTGCCTCTCTGGGCTCTGTCCGAGTCTGGAAAGGACCAATTCTTAGTAGGCCAGTTTCTGCTGAATCTCGGTGGTTGTACTTGCAGAAAATCCTTAACTGTTTGCACAGATTTAGCCTTTTCTTCAAACTTCTTTAAGACCTCCTGAGCCGAGGAGCCAAATAATTTTTGTTTTTCCATTGGAGCATTCAGGAGTTTAGCTTTAACATGGTCTGGCAGGGATTGTTCCTTCAGCCAGGCATGCCTACGAATGACTGCCCCAGTCATAGCTGACCTACATGAAGCCTCCAGTGCATCATAACCACACTTTAAGAAATGATTACTAACCTGCTGTGAGTTATGTACCAGGTCCTGAAGGGATTTACGGTCAAGGGGTTCAGAAGAAGAAAGTTTCTTATTCAGTTCATCTAACAAATACTCTTGGTACTGTATCATATGGAATTGACAATTTAATGCCCTCACAGAAAGAGTTGCAGAGGTATATACCTTCTTTCCCCATCTCTCTAAAGCTCTAGACTCCCTTTCAGAGGGTAGAGGATTTTTGGCAGTGGCAGCTGCAACCCCTTTAGGGCCCTGAGAAATAGTATCTGGGTCTGCGGAATGGGCCTTATACAAATGAAAATGAGAATCCAGGACCCTGTAGTATCTATCAGGTTTGGCAGGTGCCGGGGGGAAGAGTATCAGGGGCTGTACTAACATCATTGTACACATCAATAACATGCAAAACAGGAGGTGTAGCTAAGGGCCTATGTTGAAGCAAATGCAAAAAGGTCCTTAATCTCTTTCTAGAATCAGAGAATTCCTGACCCTGCCATTGAAAATGCTCTCTCATGGAATGTAGAGTCTTACCAAAAGAAAACTCTTCAGGAGGGGAGGCCGAAGGAATAGATTCTTCAGCATCAGAATCCTCATAGGGCGAATAAGCCTCTAACTGGTGGACTTAACTCAGATCCATCCGTGGACTCATCTGAAGAGTGTTGGCCAGAGGGCTCAGTCCTGGGCCTTTTGTCTGGTGGTGGGTGAGAGCCCCTGTCCGGGTGAGGCTGAGAACCTCTAATTAAAGAAATAAGATCCTCTGCAAGGCAGAGGATCTGAGAACTAGAAGTAGAAGGCCTCTGGGAGGTAGTTTTGGGAGGCAAAGCTTTAGTAAGTTTGGCAGCTTTAGCCCTGGAAAAAGCCTTAATGGACATGGAAGCAGGGGGTCTGGCTGTCCCACGTGCAGGAGTAGATTTGTCCAAAGGTATGGTGTCGGACATTTCCTGGACACTGGTTTTGGTAGGTAGCTCAGTAGCTGACTCAGCCGGGGCCTCCAGGGCCATCGTGGTCGGTTGAGTGGATTCGGTTAAAGGAAGCTCCGAGGACTCTGTTTCGGACGAAACCGAGACACTCGCGGTAGGCCTTACCGTGGTTTCAGCCGAAACCGCGGGCCGCGAGTGTCGGTCCTTGTCCTTCCGTTTCTTCACCAAATGCGAAGTCGGAGTCTCCGATGGCATCTTATAAGCAAAATTAGCCCCAAAGAATTCCTCTGCAAACTCCGACCGACGTCTAAGAGTTAGTCGGTTGAAGGAAGCACAGGCTGAACAGGCCAAGACGTCGTGGTCTGGGCCTAAGCAAGGAAGGCAGTAAGAGTGGAAATCCTTATGAGGTATTTTTTTCCCACAAGTTAAACAATTATTTACTTTATCTGACATCGGCTGAGGCAAGAAAGAGTCCCCAACGGGGTACTTAGCTTTTTCGAAGTCTTCAGTAGCTGAATTTCTTCTTATCACAGGATCTGACAAACCGGCACTTACAAATTGCTTCTGCTTCGGGCACCACGCGGCAAGAAAGACCGAGGAAAATGGTGTCGGCTGATGCTTTTATACCCCAGACACTCTGACGTCGGGGAAAGTGCGACATCAGCA
>NC_056740.1:3172048-3187048 GCF_019279795.1 Protopterus annectens
TAAATATATCTATATATCTATATTATGCACACACACACACACACACACACACACACACACACACACACACACACACACACACACACACACACACACGCACACACACACACACACACACACCTATATCTATGCAAACGCTCATTTGAACGAAACCCATACAACTGAAACAACGTTACTGAAGGGTCAAATTAATGAAACTTTAAAAGAACAATATCCAAAAATCCAAAACAGTTACTGACCTTCAGTCTGTTACAGCAGTAGCTACCTGGATGAAAATATGTCTTCTTTAACAAGGCAGTGCGACCTTAGAATTGGTATAATTAAGTTGGGGGGGGGGCACATGGTGGGTGCAGGGGGATTTGCCCCCCTGCAGAAACAATACAGTTACATTTTTGTCATGCTGCTTTAATGTACCGTTGAATTATGGAAGGGGTTAGTAGTGGTATAGTGTTGTAAAAGTGTATGGTGTGGGGGTTTTTTTGTGTTAGTTTCCGAACATTGAGGGTTTTCCGGTAAGTGATTGTCAGGTTTTGGATTTCGTGACCCCTATACATATTATACACACCCATACATATATATATTATCCATACATACACACACCTTTGGAAATGGGCCTGTGCCCCCACAACACCTGCTAATATACTAACTCTGAGATATCACTCCAGCAGGGAAATGGCAAAAGCCCACTCCCTGCTGTACCATGATCTTGGACCTACTGCCACAATTCCATGTTTTGGACTTTCGACAATAAGACAGACAGACCCAGACAGACCCAGACAGACCGAGACAGACCGAGACAGACCGAGACAGACAGAGACAGACAGAGACAGACAGAGACAGACAGAGACAGACAGAGACAGACAGAGACAGACAGAGACAGACAGACAGAGACAGACAGAGACAGACAGAGACAGACAGACAGAGACAGACAGAGACAGACAGAGACAGACAGACAGAGACAGACAGACAGAGACAGACAGACAGACAGACAGACAGACAGAGACAGACAGACAGACAGAGACAGACAGACACAAATCAAAACCATCACAAAGAAGATTTCAGCACTGAAAAGCATTTTTTATGGCAAAAATGTGGTATACAGTGTGTAGCCGCTTTAATAAATCCTATATAAAACTTCAGGGTGCTGGACTTTCTTTGTGTTAGTTTGGATTTGTGCATTTTAACTGTAAAATTATTTGGGGTTTTATATAATACACACCACACACTTTTTTATAAAATAAAATCTTCCCCACACAAGTGCACCCGTGCACATTTATACATTTATGCATCAATAAATGTTGTATATGTCAACTGTTCATTAATACAGTCATCTATGAACACATGTAATAAATTATATACAAATATACATAGCTGTGCAGGCAAATTTGCAAATATACAGTTAACATACATACACACCTACAAGAGATTTGAAATATGGGCATTCCCTTTTTTTTTAAAAGCAAAAAAAGTACAGTTGTGTACCTACCATAAATGTAGATGTTAGAGTGTATTCACCGTTGCAGTCATTACACTTGGGTTATCCTGCTGGCAGGCTACCCGCAGTTGGCCTGAATTCCAAAGTCCTGGTCCGGTGTCAGTTGCTGTCGCCTCTTCCCTGATGTCAGTGGGCCAGGGGTATATACGATGCAGCAGACACCATTTTCTTCAGTTTTTCTTGCCCCAGATGTCAAGTGCCCCCAAAAGGGTAAGCTAAAAACATTGCTTACAAAAAGCATGCACTAAAATAAAGATTACCTTCATCTACAAGCAAATACACCACATAGGTTATATAGAATAGAGAAGCACTGATAAGTCCCAGCAAAAAAAGGGGATGGTGGGTGGGTAACCAGGACTGCAACAGTGAATACACTCTAACATCTACATTTATGGTAGGTACACAACTGTACTATGTTCGTGTTTCACTGTTGCAGTCATTACACTTGGGTTGAATCCCAAAGCTGAGGTTGGGTAGCTGGATCTAAACAGAATTAGGAGTGGCTATGAGGCCCTGCAGAACTGCAGTGGCAAAGCCTGCTCTGGATTTAGAGTAAAGAGGTAAGTGGCAGTGCCTTTGTAAAAGTGTGCACAGACGTCCAAGTTGCAGCCTCCAAAAGAAGGCTGCTGAGGTGGCTGCTGCCCTGGTCGAATGTGGCCTAATGCCCTTAAGCACTGATTTGCCATGTTGAGAATAGCTGAAACAAATGCAGTGCCCTATCCATTTTGAAATAGTCTGCTTTGAGATATCCTTTCCTTGTGATCCTGCAGCATATGCCACTAAACGTTGCTCAGTCTTTCTGAAAGCTTTAGTTTTGTCCAAGTAGAAGCGTAGCTGTCTGTGCATGTCCAAAGAATGCAGAAGTCTCTCCCCCTTTATTCTAGGGATTTGGATAAAATGTAGGCAAATGACTGGTTTGATTAAGAGCCACATTGGATACTACCTTAGGCATAAATGTTGCGTTTGCCCTTAGAGAAACCCTGTCCAGATGGAAAATGATAAAAGGTTCCACAGCCATTAATGCCGGACTCTTTTTGCTGAAGTTGTTAGGAGCAGAGCTGTTTTCCATTATAAGAATTTTATCTCTGCTGCATTGGCTAGCTCAAGGAGGCAGTGTGATCTTTTCCAAGACGAAGTTGAGGTCCCATGCAGGTATTGGTGCTGCTCTTGGGGGTCTTATGTTTCTGGCCCCTCAGAGGTACTGCCTTAGTAATGGATGTGAAAAAATAGGTGGGTCCGTATTGTAATGTGCTGAAATGGCAGAGGCATGGATCTTAAATCGATGAAAAGGATAGGCCTTTGTCCAGCATCTCAGTTGGGTATTGTAAAATCTGAGGAATATTTGGTACAAGCATGTCAATTCCTTGTGCCTGGTTCCAAGCACAGAATCTCTTCCACTTTTCTGCATATGATTTTCTAGTGCTGGGCCTCCTGGTCTCCAGAATAACACCCATAACTGCTCTGGAGAGAGGTGTGTCCTGAATGGTTACATTATCCGCCATGCAGCCAGATTTAGGGTTCTGAGATGGCTGTGCAGTATCCGATTGCTTTGTTGGGTCAGTAAATGAGGATTTTGAGGTAATGTCCAGGCTGGGCCTTGAGACAAGCTCTTTAGGATTGGGTACCAGTGCTGGCGTGGCCAGTCTGGGGCAATCAGGATTTTTTTGGCTTCTCTTGTCTGACCTTTAGGAGTACCTTGGGGAGGAGAGGTAGTGGAGGAAAGGCATATACTGTAAGGTTTTTCCAGCTGAATGATACAGCATCCACTTTCCATGCTAGCTTGAAGTCCTTGTACAAAAACTTTGCAGTTGGCAGTTGTGAGAGGAGGCAAATAAATCTATGTCTGGGCATCCCCATTTCCTTGTTATGCTGAAGATTTGTGGATCTAGTTTCCACTCGTGAGGATCCATGAGGTTTCTGCTTAGTTCGTCTGCCAGAGTATTTGTCTTTCCTGGCAGGAATTGTGCTTGTAGGTGTACTTGAAAAGTCAATGCTGTGTTCCACAAAGTCATGGCTTGTCTGCAGAGGGGGTAGGAATGCGTGCCTCCCTGCTTATGTACCACATGACTGTAGTACTGCCAGTCTTTATTAGCAGTTGTCCTGGATGAAGCAGATCTTTGAAAGCCATCAGGGCATTCTGGACAGCAAGCATTTCTTTTAGATTGATATGAAGATGCATTTGGCTTGTGGGCCCCCCAGGCATAATCTGATGCATCTGTTGTTACGGTCTGCCTGGCAGTGGGTAAAGTGAAAGGCTGTCCCTTTTTGTGGTGACAGACCTGTGCCCACCATCGAAACTCCGGTTGCAGGCAGGGAATGAGGGTAATTAGTTTTTCCAGGCTGTGGTAATGTTGAGTCCAAACACTTTTTAGATACCATTGTAGTTTCCTCATATGCAGTCTTGCATATGGAATTAACAGAATGCAAGATGCCATGAAGCCCAAAGCCTGCAAGAAAAATTCTGCAGATAACTGGGTTTTTGTTGCCAACATGTCGAAAGAAGAAGTCAGTTGCCTTTGTCTGGCGTGAGATAAGCCATCTGTGCAGTTGTATTTAAGCTTGCACCCAGGAATATTATCTCTTGAGAGGGTACTAGCTTTGATTTCTTTTCATTTACTCTGTACCCTAGGCAAATTAGCAATCTTTTTTTTTTTACAAACGCCAGATGCTTAAGTAGTATGTCCTTGTTCTCTGCTTGAATAAGGCAGTCGTTCAAGTAGGGATATATTTGAATTCCTCCGTCTGCAAAAAGCAATTACTGGTGCCAGGCATTTTGTGAAGACCCTGGGCGCAGCAGATAAGCCAAAGGGCAGTGCAGAGAATTGGTAGTGCATTGAGCCAGCTGTGAATCTGCGGTATCTTCTGCAAGATTGTCTGATTGGGACATGCAGGTATGCCTCTTAGGTCCAAGGTTACAAGCTAAGCCTTCTTGCCCAGCATGGGCAGAATCTGCTGCAGAGTCAACACCTTGAATTTTGGAACGTCCAGAAAAGTGTTTAGAATAGACAGGTCCAGTACTGGTCTCCAGGCTTTGTCCTTTCTGGGTACCAAAAAAAGTTGAGTAAAATCCTTGTCCCTGCTCCTGTAGTGGTACTCGCTGAATGGCCCTCATGTCCATGAAGGATGAAACTTGCTTTTGTGCCTCTGCCCATTGATTGTGTGGCAGGTCTGGCATGCCTTTTGTCTTTGGCAGGGTGTGAAAGTGGAACCTGTAACCCTGAGACACTATATTCAAGACCCACTTGTCCTGGGTGATCATGTGCCAGTTTTGTGAAAAAAGTGCTAGTTTTCCCCCTAAGGGAGCATTCAAAAGATAAGTGCTTGGTACTGGTAGAGGAAAAGTCATTGGGACAGTTTCCTGTAAGGTTGAGATTTGTCTTCTCAGCTTTTGGAGGTAGAAGCACCCCATTGTTTAGGCCTGTATGAGCCTTGGGGCTGGGATCTGCCTCTTTGTGGCCCATCTGACACTGGAAAGGACCAATTTTTTTAAAGGCCAGTTCCTGCTAAATCTTGGTGGCTGTACCTGTAAGAAATCCTCAACTGCCTGCATAGATTTCGCTTTATCCTCCATTTTCTTCAACACCTCTTCTGCCTTAACACAAAACAAAGTATCATGCTGTAAAGGAGCATCTAATAATTTTGCTTTAACATGATCAGGCAGATTTTGTTCGTTTAACCAAGCATGCCTCCTAATCACAGAAACCGTTACAGCGGCCCTACAAGAGGCCTCCAAAGAATCAAAACCACATTGCAAAGTATGTTTTCCCACCTGTTCAGCTGCATGCAATAAATCCTGCATTTCCTTGTTTTCAGCACATTTAGAATTTGTCAACATTTTCTGTTTTAACAGTGACATTAAGTATTGCTGATATTTAAGCATATGAAACTGACAATTTAAAGCCCTTACAGCCAAGGTAGCCGAAGTGTAAACTTTTTTCCCCCCATCTGTCCAGTGCTCTAGAATCCCTATCAGAGGGAACAGGGTTTTTTGCAGTGGAAGCCTTGACCCCTTTGGGACCCTGAGATATAGTTTCTGGGTCAGCAGCAGGGTTTTTATATAAAAATTTATGAGAGTCTGGAACCCTGTAGTACCTGTCTGGCTTAACGGGTGCAGGGGGAATAGAGTCTGGAGACAGGCCGGACTCTGAAAAAGCATCATCTACAATGTCCAGAACAGGGGGAATTAGCAAGGGGCCTGTGCTGAGGAAGTAAAAGAAAATCTCAGAGCCTTTTCTTGGATTCTGAATAATCCTGGGTCTCTCAATGAAAGTGCTCCCTCATAGTATGCAGGGTTTCCCCAAAAGAGTAATCCTCAGGAGGAGAAGCTGAAGGAATAGATTCTTCAGCATCAGAATCCTCATAGGGAGGAAGAGAGTATTCCTGATCAGAGGAGGAATCAGAGGAAATGGAAACCTGATCTGAAGATTCATATTCGGTCTCTTGCCTAGGCCTCTTATCAGGAGGAGGATGGGAACCCCTGATCAAAGTAATAAGGTCTTCCATGCCTAAAAAACAGATGCTCAAAATGGCTGAAGTCTGTCCTGAAGAATGCTGCACTTGTTTCTTTGTCTTTAGAGCTGCTTTAGTCTTTGACTTTGAAGCTGAAGATGGCTTTACATACAACTGTGTAGGTCTGAAAACACCCTCAGAAGCCGATGCCTGCACAGCAGCTCTGGACCCATCTGAGGGAATAGTTTCCAAGGATCCAATACCTTGAGTTTCCAGAAGCCTAGTCGGCTCCACGTGGGAGTCGGAAGCAGCCTGTGGCTCTGAGGTAGCGGGTGTCAGGGGCTGCAAAAGTGCCTCACTGAGAACCAGCGAACCGACGACTAGCTTAGAGGAAGCCTCGTCTATTCTGGACCTCAGATGCCTGTACTTGTCTTTATCCTTGCGTTTTTTTATAGACTCCGGTCGTCAGCTGTTCCGCCTGCATTGTATAACTGAATCTGTGGCCAAAGTAATGAAAGGCAAAATCGTACAGACGCTTAACAGTGCGTTGGTTAAATCTAGCACAAAACAGACAACAAGCAACGTCGTGGTCAGGGCCTAGGCAAGGAATACAGTAAGAGTGAAAATCCTTAGGAGGTATTTGCTTCCCACAAGAAATACAATTGTTAACTTTTTCTGACATCAGTCTGGAGCAAGAAAAAAGTTTCCCCAACGGGGTGCTTAGCTTTAATGAAGACTTCAGATCTGAAATTCGAAAATCTCAGGAGTCGGCCAACCGGCACTTGCGAACTACTTTTGCTTCGGGCACCGCGTGGCAAGAAAGACTGAAGAAAATGGCGTTGGCATCTTGTATACCCCTGGCGCACTGACCTCAGGGAAGAGGCGACAGCAACAGACGCCGGACCAGACCTTTGAAATTCAGGCCGACTGCGGGTAGCCTGCCAGCAGGATAACCCAAGTGTAATGACTGCAACAGTGAAACTATGAACATCATCTTTACAGAATTATCACTTATGACATAGGCAACCGTGCATTTATATACATGAAAACAAACCACACTGACATTTTCAATTCCAAACATTATACATCCCATATAAAATTCTATACAATCATTGCCAATCACACATTACAAAGCTCATTCAATTCTTGCTTTAAATAAGAGTCTTATTCGAAAAGTACAGTTTTGTACCTACCATAAATGTAGATGTTCGAAGATCCACATTGCTGCAGTCATAACCTGTGGGTAGTCCGCTGTCCTCGGTCGGCCCGAATACCAAAGTGTTAGGCTGGCGTCGGTCATGGTCGCTCAGATCCGACATCAGTACGCAGTGGTACTAAAGCGCATGACCGACCGACGCCATATCCTCAGTCTTTCTTGCCCCAGATGTCAGAAAGCCTTAAAAAGAAAGGCTATAGCCAAAAATGGAAAAACACCCAATCACCCATGTAGAAACAAAAGTTACAACACAAACCACACAACCACCCCAAACTACAGAGGGGAAGGAGGGAGGGTAAATTGGACTGCAGCAATGTGGATCTTCGAACATCTACATTTATGGTAGGTACAAAACTGTACTATGTTCTTCATCTCACATTGCTGCAGTCATAACCTGTAGGTAGAATCCCAAAGCAAAGGTAAAGGGAGGTTGGCAAAATCATAAAGCATTGGGAGCTGCTAACATGCCCTGTAAAACTGCAGTGGCAAACCCAGCCCTAGATTTGGAATAGAGAGGGAGATGGTAATGTTTAGAAAAAGTGTGCACTGAACTCCAAGTAGCTGCCTCCAAAATATCTTTAGTAGCTACTCCCCTTAAAAAGGCAGTAGAAGTGGCAGTCGCCCTAGTGGAATGAGGTCTGATTCCAGCCGGAATCTCCTTACCATGATGAGAATAACAAAAAGTAATACAATGGCCAATCCACTTAGAAATAGTTTGTTTTGAAACAGGTTTCCCCTGAGAACCCAAAGCAAAAGAAATAAACAACTGTTGAGACTGCCTGAACCCTTTGGTTCTGCTCAAATAATAACGCAACTGCCTGTGAATATCCAAAGAGTGCAAAATTTTTCCCCTTTATTTTGGGGATCAGCATAAAATGTAGGCAAATGAATAGATTGGTTTAATGCCACATTAGAAACAACCTTAGGCATAAAAGTAGGGTTAGTACGCAGGGAGACCCTATCCTTATGAAATATCAAGAAGGGTTCAACTGCCATTAGAGCCTGTAATTCAGATACCCTTCTAGCAGACGTAATGGCCAACAAAAAAGCAGTCTTCCAAGACAAAAACTTCAACTCCGTAGTAGCTGCAGGTTCAAGAGGAGGTAAAGTGAGCTTTTCCAACACAAAATTGAGATCCCAGGAAGGAGTAGGAGCTCTACGTGGGGGTCTTATGTTTTTTGCCCCTCTAAGAAATTGTTTAAACAAAGGATGAGAGAATAAAGGAGGGTCACAGTCATAGTGAGCAGAAATGGCTGCAGCATGAACTTTTATAGAGGAGAAAGACAAACCCTTGTCTAATAATTCTGTAAGATACTGAAGTGAACCACTCAAATTAGGCACAGAGACATCAAAGCTCTTTGTTTTGCTCCAAAGAAAAAATCTCCTCCATTTATCAGCATAAACTTTCCTGGTACTAGGCAGTCTGGCCTCCAAAATGACATTCAAAACTTGTTGAGGAAGCTGCGACCCCCCAGGGTCTAAAACAGAATATGCCAAGCTGTCAGATGCAGGGACTGTATCCTGACATTGCGGAAATGATTGCCCACCTGGGACAAAAGGTGCAGAACTAATGGCAAAGGCCAAGGAGGCTCCCGTACTAAACTCCTCAGTAGAGGGTACCAGTGCTGACGTGGCCAATCTGGAGCTATTAGAATCATGCAAGGCTTGTCCTGTCTGACCTTCAAGAGCACCTTGGGAAGAAGAGGCAGAGGAGGAAAGGTATAGACGTGAAGGTTGTTCCAACTGAATGATAGGGCATCCACTTTCCAAGCTTTTGGGTGAAACAACTTTGTGCAAAACTTTGGCAGTTGGAAGTTTAGAGGAGAAGCGAACAGATCTATGTCTGGAGTTCCCCAAGCCACCGTCAACTGTTGAAATACATGAGGATCCAATTTCCACTCGTGGGGATCCACCATCTGTCTGCTCAAAATATCTGCTAAGGAGTTCTGTGCTCCCAGCAGAAACCTTGCCTGAAGAGTGAGGTGCAAACTGAGAGCAGTCTCCCACAAAATCATAGCTTGTCTGCAAAGAGGGTACGAATGGGTTCCCCCTTGCTTGTTGATGTACCACATGACTGTTGTGTTGTCTGTTTGAATCAACACCTGTCCCGGTTGAAGTAGATCCTTGAAGGCCATCAGGGCAAATTGGACTGCTAACATCTCCTTCATGTTGATATGCAAATGTTGTAGTCTGGGAGGCCACGTGTCTTGAACCCATTTCTCACTGAAGTGTGCTCCCCAAGCCATGTCCGGGGCATCTCTGGTCGGGTCACAGAGAGTCCCTTGTTTAGGTATCATTCCTGAGCCCACCACAAGAATTCTCTTTGGATGCAAGGTATTATCTGAATGACAGTGTCCAAATCGTGGCAGTGTTGAGTCCATACGCTTTTGAGATACCATTGTAGCTTCCTCATATGCAGTTTGGCATTGGGAAGCACCAGAATACAAGATGCCATGAACCCAAAGGCCTGAAGGACTGTCCTTGCAGTCAGCCTGGACCGTAGAGATACTTGCTGGAAGTAAAGGGCAAGATTTCTTTGTTTGTCCGGGGTCAAAAACGCCATCTGAGAGGCTGTGTTCAGTCTCACACCCAGAAAGCACATGTCCTGAGAGAGTACTAGACTGGACTTTGTTTCGTTCACAGAATACCCTAGGCACCTTAACACTGTCATAACATACTGAAGATGGTGAAGTAACTTGACTTTGTCTTGAGCAAGAATCAGGCAATCGTCCAAATAAGGATAAATTTGTATTCCCCTTAGTCTTAAGAAGGCTATCACCGGAGCCAGGACTTTTGTGAACACCCTGGGCGCAGTAGATAAGCCAAAGGGCAATGCAGAGAACTGATAATGAAAAGTGCCAGCCCGGAAACGCAGGAACCTCCTGCAGCTGGGCCTGATAGGAATGTGAAGATAAGCCTCTTTGAGATCCAGAGTTACCATCCAGTGATCTTTGCCTAGCAGAGGCAGAAGCTACTGCAAAGTTAACATCTTGAATTTGGGAATGTCCAGGTATGTGTTGAGAATAGACAAGTCCAGAATTGGCCTCAAGTGTTTCCTTTCTTTGGTACCAAAAACAGGCGAGAATAAAATCCTAGGCCCACTTCTGACGGAGGGACCCCCTGGATAGCCCCCATTTTTAAAAGTAAAGAAATCTGTTTGTGAGCCTCCGACTTTTGCTGAGGAGGAACGTCTGGCATGCCTTTGAAAGGAGGCAAGGTGTGAAAATAAAACTTGTAGCCTCGGTCTATAATGTCCAACACCCATTTGTCCTGGGTGACAAAGCCAATTTTGCCTGAAAAGAGCCAACTTTCCTCCCAGAGGAGCTGCCAGACAGGAGGGATCTGGCAGCTGGAGATACAGGTCATTGGGTCTGTTTACGAAAAGGCTGACCCCTGCCTTCACCTGAAGATTGTGCAGGGGAACTCCATGTCCTAGGCCTGAAAGAACCCTGAGAGCTTGAGCTCTGCCCCTACCACGTCTAGATCTGCCCCTAGATTGTAAATCAGAAGAAGGATAAGCCCATCCCTTAGTAGGCCAATTTCTGCTAAACTTAGGGGGCTGCACCTGTAAAAACTCCTTAACTGTCTGCATAGACTTAGTTTTGAAGAAAATGGAAGACAAAGCTGACTCCACAGGAGAACCAAACAGAACTTCAGACTGAAGGGGAGCATCCAAAATTCGAGCTTTAACATGCTCTGACAAGTTCTGATCCTTAAGCCAAGCGTGCCTACGAATAACTGATCCAGTGGCAGCCACCCTAGAAGAAGCCTGTAGAGCATCAAAACCACATTGCAAAGAATGCTTACCCACCTGATCAGAGGCATGAACTAAATCCTGCAATTCCTTACAGTCAATGCCCTCTGCCAAAGCATCTACCTTAGATTTTAACTGACTTAGAAGAAAATTCTGGTACTTTAGCATATGAAACTGGCAATTCAAAGCCCTCATTGCTAGAGTGGAAGAGGTATACACTTTTTTACCCCACCTATCCAAAGCTCTAGAATCTTTATCCATAGGAACTGGATTCTTTACAACAGAGGCCCTGACACCCTTAGGTCCCTGGCTAATAGTCTCCGGGTCAGCTCTTGGGCTCTTATACAAATATTTATGAGCCTCTGGCACTCTAATACCAGTCTGGTTTGACCGGGGCAGGAGGCAAAGAATCAGGATTAAGGGAGGCTTCAGAGAAAACATCCTGAACAACATCCAAAACAGGGGGTATAGCAAAGGGCCTATGCTGTGGTAAGAACAAAAATTCCCTAAGTCTCTTTCTAGAATCTGAGAAATCCTGACCTTCCCACTTAAAATGTTCCCTCATGGAATGCAGGGTTTCAGAAAAAGAAAAATCCTCTGGAGGGGAAGCAGAAGGCTAGAATCCTCTGCATCTGAATCAGAATAAGGAGGAAAATCCTGAATGTCCTCAGCCGAAGACTCAGAGTAATCTGAGGAATGCTCCAATCCTTCCACCTCTGGCTCTACCCTAGGCCTCTTATCTGGAGGGGGCAAAGAACCCCTGATTAAGGTAATCAAATCTTCTGCCATTTTCAGCATATGCTTTTTAGGTACAGAACCTGCAGAACTAGGGCTGACGCCAGAGGAAGACAAACCAGGCCTGACCTTGGAAGGTACCTTAGAGACCGAAGTAGAAGGCCTAACCACCTTATGCAAAGAAGGGACTACAGAGACCTGAGAGGCCCCCTCAGCCTGACCCGACTCCTGAGAGGCCACATCCTGCAAAATTAAAGGCTCCCCCTGAGACTCAGCTGAAACCTCGGCTGGATCTACAGATTCTACGGTAGTTTCTAAGGAACCGGCATCCGTAATGGACGACTCATCCTGCTTGGACTTTAACGATTTTTCCTTACGCTTCTTAGCGGTAGCGGGCGGAGGATCCGACGGCATATTGTAATTACACTGCTTACCGAAGACAAGCCTAGCACAATCTAACCTGCGTTTAATGGTGCGCTTATTAAATCTAGCACAAAAGCGACACCCGACTACGTCGTGCTCAGGCCCCAAGCAAGGAATACAAAGAGAGTGGTAATCCCTATGAGGTATCTGTTTCCCACAGGAAATACAATTATTCACTTTTTCTGACATCCGGATTTAACTGAGGCAAGAAAAGACAAAAATATTCCCCAACGGGGTACTTAGCCCAACTTGGTCTTCGGTCTGAAACTCAGAATACTAAAATTTCAGGACGCCGAACGGCACTTGCAAACGTTGCTTCTGCTTCGGACCACGCGGCAAGAAAGACTGAGGATATGGCGTCGGTCATGCGCTTTAGTACCACGGCAACTGACGTCAGATCTGAGCGACCATGACCGATGCCAGCCTAACACTTTGGTATTCGGGCCGACAGAGGACAGCCGACTACCCACAGGTTATGACTGCAGCAATGTGAGATGAAGAACATCCATTATTCTACATGTACTGTTTTCACAATTCCCATTTTTTTCTATGCAAACTTACTCCTACCCTTTTCAAAAAGATCCCACTACCAGTTCTTTTATCTCAGTTACTACTTTTCACTACTTCTAATAAGGTTGGATTGAACTCTGATTTCCACTTTCTAGCAACTGCTTTTTGGCAGCCACCAGAATTAAACTCATCAAGGCCTTACTTGTCTAGGCAATTCAGAGCCTGTATTGAAGTTCAAAAATCAATTCCTTAAGTCAGGCTAATTTTCTCACCCAGTATTCCGAACAGAGTAGTCTGTAGGGAATGTTTAAGTCTGCCAACTCATTATACCCGCAGGAATACGCTTCCAATTACCTCGGTCTTCCACATAACACCTCCAACATTTGCAATCTACCAAAGGAAACATTCCTTGTAGTCTGTTTGAGATACCTATGCAAATACTTCCAAGAAAAAAATCCTAAAATCTTCTAAACTTTGTTGCATATTTGGGAGCCATACATATATCTTCCCATGGTCTCTTTGTGAAATGCTTACCCAGTCTCTTCCCAATGCTTTCTAACCTCTTCAGATCAATTCTTGTCCGGTTATCGTACAGTATTTTACACCGTACTAAATGATCCCTTTAATCTGCGGTGGTGGTGCTGCGGTAGCGTTGTCGCCTCACAGTTAGACATTGCCCGTTCGATTTTCAGTTAGTGCATCTTGTGTGTGGCGACATGCGTGAATGGGCTTTCCTTCGTTGAAGGTTGTGCGTTAGGCCTGGCAAGCCAGCACGTAAAAAAACCTCTACTGCCAATCATTAGCGGACCGTAGTTCTAACCGGGAAAAGCCGAAAGACACAAACTAAATGATCCCTTTAACAGCAGCTTCTGTTCTAGACTCAACTAAAAATTCTACCAGTGCTGGTCTTTCACTTAGGATCCCCTTATTTCTTTATCTTTGCCTATACTCTGATAACAATCCACGATAGTGAAGGCAGTTTCTCACCTGCAGTCCAAATGTATTCTTGGTCTCTTCCCAGTCTATTACCTTTCCCTCTCATAGGTAGGTACTAGGCTATCGGCCCTGGGGTCTACACAAGCCCAGCCAAAAAGGTACCCTGGCTTTTGCCACCCAAGAAAATTATTTTCCTGTGCCACTGTCTAGCAGAGCCACAGAGGTGATCCCCGGGGTGAATTTCCTATTTCCCATCCAAACATCAAGATTTTTCTTGAAGAGTGCTAACGAGGAGCTTTGATTGATATAGCTAGGTAGTTTACTCCAGAGTATGGGAAGTCTCTGGGACATGAATCTATCCCTCCGGCATGTTCCGTTTATTGTGGTGACCAGGTTTAGGTCCCTAGAGCGTGTAGCTCGGAGGGATTGGGATTTCTTTAAGTGGAACATGCCCAACAGCTCTGGGTTTGACACAGCTTTGTACGTTAGGCAGAGATCACCTCTGAGTAGGCGATATGCGACGGAGTAACGCTGGAGTTTTTTGAGACTGTCTGCATAGGGCAAATCCTCTTTGTGAGGCATTTCTGCGGCCTTTCCAGTTGTTGTAGATGTCTTGTGAGACAAAAGGAGTGTTGTACTCTATAATGGGTCTAATGAGTGACTAGTAGAGGGGAACAATGACCTTTTTTTCTGGATGAGAAACCTTTTGTGATGAGGTGTGCCATGTAGAAGGATTTCCTGACTATTGTGGTGATGTGATTATCAAAGGAGAGACTACTGTTCACCTGTGTCCCAAGGTCTCTTATCACACTTTCAGTGTTATGTATACTACCGCCTATGTTGTAATTCATGGGTACAGAGTTTTTACCAAAGGGGATAACAATGCACTTTTTGGCATCGAGCTTGAGGCCATGGCTTTGACACCAGGCATCTATCTCAGTGAGGCCCTTTTGTAGGATGCCCACATCATTAGGAGTTTCGATTATGGCTCCTAGTTTGCAGTCATCTGCGAACTTCTTTAGCCAAAGACCTTCTGTGTTAGCCTGTACTTCAGAAAAGTAGATACCAAACAGGAGGACTCAGGACTGAACCCTGTGGTACTCCACTTGTCACTGGTCTGAAGTTGGATTTTGAGTCGGCTACTTTCACAGTGTGGGTTCTGTCAGTGAGTCAGTTGGCAACCCATCTTGTGACATAGGGATTTATATCTAGTTTAGTGAGTTTATCTAGAATTCCAGAGTGGGGGATGGTGTTGAAAGCCTTGGCAAGAGCTAGATAGGCTGTGTGAACCACCTTACCCTTGTCTACGGCTTTGGTGACTTCTTTAAAGAAGTCTATCAGTTTTATGAGACATGATCTGCCTTTTACAAATGCGAACTGGGTGGGATCCAGAGTTTGGAGATTACCAATGTCTTTGTTTACAAGTTCCAGGATGATACATTCCATGGCCTTGCAGACCAGGCTCGTCAGGTTAATGGGGCG
>NC_056740.1:3197048-3272048 GCF_019279795.1 Protopterus annectens
GGAAGAAGAAGAAAATCCCTCAGTCTTTTCTTGGATTCTGAATACTCATGTCCCTCCCAGTGAAAATGTTCCCTCATTTCATGCAGAGTTTCCCCAAAAGAAAAATCCTCAGGAGGAGAAGCTGAAGGAATGGATTCTTCCGCATCAGAATCCTCATAAGGAGGAAAAGAATATTCCTGATCAGAAGAAGAAACTGAAAGCCTGATCAGAGGAATCATAATAAACATCCTGCCTTGGCCTTTTGTCTGGAGGGGGATGAGAACCCCTAATCATTGTAAGTAAATCCTCCGCCATCTTGAGTAACTGTTTCTGTGACTTGGCAGCCGGTTCAGAAGCGGCCTGTGTTGAAGTCTTTGTTTTAGAAGGAGTCTTTGCCTTTGGCTTTGCCTTTACTTGAAGCTGAGTAGGCCTGAAAACCACTTCCGAAGCCGGTACCTGCACAGCGGCTCTGGACCCATCCAAAGGAGCGTTGTCCGAAGGTCCTGCAATAGAAATATTTAAAGGCCTGGTTGGCTCCTCATGAGAGTCCGTTTCGGCCGTCTGTTCTGAAATGGCCGACGACAGGGGCTGCAAAAGCGCCTCATTGACGACGGCCGAACCTGAAGCTGGCTCCGCATGTGCGCCATCATCAGATTTGGACCTCGGAGGCCTGTCTTTATCCTTGCGACGCTTGTGAACTCCGGTAGATGGAAGCGTATCCGACGACATTTTGTAGTTAAATCGTCTACCGAAGTAATGAAAAGCAAAGTCGTACCTTCGCTTAATTGTACGTTGATTGAATCTAGCACAAAACCGACAACTAGCTACGTCGTGGTCAGGGCCCAAGCAAGGAATACAGTAAGAACGAAAATCCTTAGGAGGTATTTGCTTCCCACAAGAAATACAATTATTAACTTTTTCTGACATCGGAGTGGAGCAAGAAAAAAAGTTTCCCCAACAGGGTACTTAGCTTTGAGTGGAGAAGAAAGTCTTCAGACCGAAGTACGTAGAAATATTAGTCAGGAGTCAACCGACTGGCACTTGCGAACTGCTATCACCGCACGGCAAGAAAGACTGGAGAAGATGGCGTCGGCTGTCAGCTTTATACTCCTGGCGCTCTGACATCAGGGAGCAGAGTTGAACAGCCGACACCGGACCCAGACTTTGGGATTCTGGCCGACCGAGGGCTGCCTGCCGGCAGGGGAGAACCCTACAGTCATGACTGCAACAGTGAAACACGATGAACATCTGGTAGTTAATGGTGCCACATTCACTGAGCCTAGTGATATAGCAAGCTTGTTAGTGGACAGATTTGGTTCCAACTTCCTCCCCACCCTTAACCATCCTCTCAAAAATACCTTCAAACATAACCCCTCCAGCTATAGCTACAGAGCATGTACTGGCTGCACTCACTAAAGCTAGGAACATGGCCGCAACAACATCCCACGATGCCTCCTGAATGGTGTGAAATATGACCAACTCTGGAGTCTTTAACTATAGTCTTAAAACAGGCTTTGTACCACATAAATGAAGGACTACAATGGTCATCCTCCTTCATAAGGGAGGGACCTTCAATAGATCCTAGAAATCTACAAACTCAAGTCTGACTAGTCTTATTAGCAAAGCCATGAAAATTATCTATAGGGGTACAGGAGACCTTCAGTCACTGGATCCATCCCGGTTTGGCTTTGTCAAAGAAGGTCATGCATACTGCCTACCTACATCTGGCTAAAGCATGAGATGCAATATGCCACTTGGGCAAACTTGTGGAACTATGTATAAACCCCTTTATAATACACTGGATAGCTAGCTGGATCACCAATAGGACCCAGGAGGTTAGAACTAGTGAGGCCACTTCTAAAAAGAGGACAACCAATGGAGCCCTCCAGGGTTCTGTGCTGGGCCAATTCTTCTTTGACATCTACTTCAGATGTCAAAGGCCTTTGCAATCATTTGTGAACTTAGCCAGCCAATCTGGAAGCAGTCATGGAATGAGAACACCCTTCAAGAAGGTAAAATACAGACAATGTTTGGTGTCAAAGCCATGGCTTAAAACTCAGTACCAAGAAATGCATTATATTACCTTTTGGCAAGTCTACCACCCCGGGTAACTACATCATCAAAAAAAACACCCTTAAAAGTTCATTCACTAGTCAGGCTCTGGGAACTCATGTAGATAGTAAGCTAGTCTTTGACCAGCATATGTCCCAGGTAGAAAGAATATCCTTCTAAGTTGCTCAACTTGTACGCAAGGGCATTGCATCTAGGTCCAGAGATCATACCGCTGTACATCATACTACTGCACCTGGCCCTCAGACTCTATGTGGTATTTACCTGACCAGACACATGCAGCAAGTGGAACATCCACAAAGGTTCCTTACAAAAAGGACACAGGGAGTAAAACACAGTGCCCTACACTGATCGCCTCAAACCTGTCTCTTTACTCAGCATCATACAGACTTCTGAGAGGTGATCTTTGCCTGGCATACAGAGCATCCCCGACCCTATTTTGATGAACATTTTGCACATCCCCAAAACAAACTGAGTCAGAACTACTAGACTGAAAGACCTAAATTCTGCTGGCAACATAAATAGGACATGGAGAGACAGATGCATTTCTCACAGAGTGCTCATTCTCTAGAACAGACTCCCCCATCCAGGTAGAGCAAGAATTCCTCCCTATCCCTTTTTAAGCGCAACTTGGACCAATGGTTGGATAATCAAATTCACCCCTGGTCTGGCTCCTATGTCTCTGATGGACAGAGGTAGCCAATAAATCACCACCCATACAAATCAAAGTTGTGGGTTACATTTGGGTTGCAGGCTAGGCTTATAAGGGTCCTACTAGTCATCAGGTTAGTACACACCTATGAAAAAACTGTCCAAACCACTTCAGCTACTGCTGTCTCATGTTGAGAGGAATCTGAAGAGCTGCATATTTCCACAACACCAAGCTACTCCCTCTAACAGGGAAAGCTCAGCTACACTGTACAGTATCCTAATTTCTTCCACTTGTATCAGTGTTTCATCCTTCCAACTACCAAAGGTTTATGACCATAACTGAGGTGGGGACAAAGAATGGAAAACAGAGCTCTTTCTTATGACCGAGTTCTGTGCCACTACAGTAAAACACCTGAGGTACATATTGCAGCATCAGTCCACTGATTTAGCTCCCTATTCACACTCTACCTTCAAGATACTTAAACTCAGTGTCAGACATCTTGCTCTCCCTCTCCTAGAGGGCAACATGATTTTGTGTTGCTGATTTTCATCTCACCGCTTTCCCACTTGGCAGTAAATTCCTCCAGTGCAAGCTGGCAGACAGATGCTTGAAAGCTAGGATGACCATCACCTGCAAACAAAGCTACAACCACCACATCCTCAAGTGGATACACTCCAGGTCTTTATGATTTTCATGGAGGGGATGTTTAATGTGCAAAAAGGACCAGATGTAACGCAATCTTTCTATAACAAGCCCAACTCGGCAGAATAGAAGAGAAAACATAAAATAAAATTACAAACACAACAGACAAAGAAAAGGGCAAAATACACAGGTGAGATTAACAATAAATACAACAGATGAGTATGATAATGCCAGTTATGGATCCACTAAACAGTTTTAATTAGTTAATTACACAACAAGGAGGTTAAATATTACTTCTCAATAGCCAGCATTCTGTATAAGGAAAGTACAGTTGTGATCATCTACCATAAATGTAGATGTTAGAGTGTCTTCACTGTTGCAGTCATGACTGTAGGGTTCTCCCCTGCCGGCAGGCAGTCCTCGGTCGGCCAGAATCCCAAAGTCTGGGTCCGGCGTCGGCTGTTCAGCCATGCTCCCTGACGTCAGAGCGTCAGGAGTACAAAGCTGACAGCCGACGCCATCTTCTCCAGTTTTTCTTGCCCCAGATGTCTGGAGTCCCAAAATGAGAAAAGTCTCATATCCTTTGCAAATACACCTCAGAAGAATGGTGAAAAAAGGAACCATACAAAAGTAAAATAAGGAGGGGACTGGAGGGAGGGAAACCCAGACTGCAACAGTGAAGACACTCGAACATCTACATTTATGGTAGGTGTACACAACTGTACTATGTTCATCATGTTTCACTGTTGCAGTCATGACTGTAGGGTAGAATCCCAAAGCTGAAAGAAAGGGAGGTGGTCAAAAAGAAGAAGGGGTGGCTAAAAGGCCCTGCAAGACTGCAGAGACAAAGCCTGCCCTGGACTTAGAGTAGAGAGGTAAATTGTAGTGCTTAGAAAAAGTATGCACTGAACTCCAAGTTGCAGCTTCCAAAATGTCTTTGGTAGGAACTCCCCTGAGGAAGGCCGCAGAAGTGGCAGCAGCTCTGGTGGAATGAGTCCGTATACTCCCTGGGATTTGCTTTCCATGGTGTGAATAACAAAATCTGATTCCATGAGCAATCCATTTAGAAATGGTCTGTTTTGAAATGGCTTTACCTTGGGAACTTGAAGCATAAGAAAAACAATTGCTCTGATTTTCTGATGTCCTTGGTTCTGTCCAGGTAAAAACGTAGTTGTCTGTGTACATCCAAGGAATGCAAGATCCTTTCCCCTTTATTTTGAGGAGTAGGGAAAAAATTTGGCAAGTGTTTGATTTAAGGCCACTTTGGAAACCACCTTAGGCATGAAGGAAGGATTAGTCCTCAAAGACACCCTGTCTTGATGAAAAATAATAAGGTTCTGCAGCCATAAGAGCTTGTAACTCTGAAACTCTCCTGGCAGAGGTTAGGGCTAATAGGATAGCTGTCTTCCAATATAAAAACTTGATGTCATAAGAGGCAGCAGGCTCAAAAGGAGGCAAGGTTAGCTTTTCCAAAACATAGTTGAGATCCCAAGCAGGAATGGGAGGAGATCTAGGAGGTCTTAAGTTCTTAGCTCCTCTGAGAAACTGTCTCATGAGCTGGTGGGAAAAGATTGGAGGGTCTGTATTATAATGAGCAGAAATAGCAGAGGCATGAATCTTAATGGAAGAGAGAGAAAGAGAGACCCTTATGTAAAAGATCGTCAAGTAAAGTAAAATTAAGGTAATGTTAGGAAGAAGAGGATCAGAATCCTAAGCCTGCATTCAGGAACAAAATCTTTTCCATTTTCCAGCACAAGATTTTCTAGTGCTAGGACGTCTGGCTTCTAAAATGACATCCATAACCTGCTTGGGTAGGAAAGAAGAAATCAAGGGCCCTGGATTAGCCAGGCCGCCAGGCTGAGAGTTCTGACATGAGAGTGTAGAACCTGACCCTGATGTTGAGATAGAAGGTTCGGAGACCGAGGTAAAACCCAAGGGGGCTCCAGACATAGGTTCTTTAGAGTTGGATACCAAAACTGCCAAGGCCAATTTCGAGCCAGCAAGATAATCATCTTGGGCTTGCCCTGTTTTATCTTCAATAAAACCCATGGAAGAAGAGGAAGAGGCGGAAAGGCATATCCTGAGAGGTTCCTCCAACTGAATGACAGGGCATCCACTTTCCAAGCTGCTCTGTGGAAAATCCTGGTGCAAAAAAATCTGTAGTTGATTGAGATGGGATGCAAAGAGGTCTGAGGACATCGCCAGACTGCTGTTATCATCCTGAATATTTTGGTGTCCAGCATCCACTCGTGTGGATCTGAAAGGTTTCTGCTCAGACTGCCAGGAAGTTTTGTTTCCCTGGTAAAAACTGAGCTTGAAGATCCAGATTGCAAGCTAGAGCTGTGTTCCATAGATCCATGGCTAGTCTGCAAAGGGGGTAAGAATGAGATCCCCCCTGCTTGTTTATGTACCACATAACTGTGGTGTTGTCTGTCCATAATAGTCGTTGTCCTGGTTGTAAAAGATTCCTGAAGGCCAATAGAGCTTTCTGAACGGCTAACATTTCCTTTAAATTGATATGCAGGTGCTTCTGATCCTTCGTCCAAAGGCCCTGCAGACAGTTTCCCTAAAAATGGGCTCCCCAAACATAATCCGAGGCGTCCGTGGTTAGAATCTAAGTGGCAGGAGGCAGACGGAAGGGTTTCCCTTTGTTTAGAGCACATGCCCTGGACCACCAAAGAAATTCCTTTTGAAGGCAAGAAAGGACAGAGATCAGTATGTCTAAACTGTGGCGATGCTGAGACCATACACTTTTTAGGTACCACTGTATGTTCCTCATGTGTAGTCTTGCATATGGTATGAGAAGGATGCAGGAGGCCATGTAACCCAAAGCCTGCAGGAATTGCCTTACAGTTAGTTGAGTTAAAGTTGCCAAGGTTTTGAAAGTTGAAGCCAGCTGTAATTGTTTTTCGGATGTCAGAAATGCCATCTGGGTTGTGGCGTTTAGAAGAGCACCCAGAAAAATTATCTGTTGTGAGAGTGTCAAATTTGACTTTTTTACGTTTACAGAGAATCCCAGGAACTTGAGGAGGTTCTGTACAAATTCTAGATGTTGGAGTAAGACATCCTTGCTGTCTGCTTGAATTAGACAATCATCCAGATAAGGGTAAATTTGAATTCCCTTGAGTCTGCAGTAAGCTACTACTGGAGCCAGGCATTTGGTGAAGACCCTGGGCGCAGTAGACAATCCAAAGGGCAGCACAGAGAATTGAAAGTGCCTCGATCCGGCCTTGAACCGGAGGAATTTTCTGAGATCCGGCCTTGAACCTGAGGAATTTTCTGCGATCCTGCCTGACTGGATTTAAAGGAGGCATATTTACACATTCCCAAGTTACCATCCATGCATCCTTGGACAGCATTGGAAGTAGCTGCTGTAGAGTAAGCATCTTGAATTTTGGAATCTCTAGAAAGGTGTTCAAGACCGACAGATCCAGAATGGGTCTCCATGAGTTTTGCTTCCTGGAGACTAGAAAGAGCCTCGAGTAAAAACCTTTTCCCATCTCTGAAAGAGGAACCAGTTCTATGGCATTCATAGCCAAAAGAGCTTCCACCTGGTTTACGGCCTCCGTCCATTGATGTTTTGGAAGGTCTGGCTATCCGCTTGGCCTTGGCAAGGTATGAAAATGGAATTTGTAACCTCTTAAAAATCACATCCAAAACCCACTTGTCATGGGTTGAGTCCAATTTTGATAAAAAAAAAGAGAGAGTTTTCCTCCGAGAGGGGCTTCCAGACAAGAAGTTCCTGGAGCCCAACAGAGGGAGTCATAGATTTTGTTTTCTTTGAGTTTGTGACCTGTCCTCTCCTCCCCTAGGGGTGGAAGCAGTCCACTGTCTTGGTCTATAAGAAGCTTGTGTTTGAGGCCTTCCTCTGGAGCGTCTATATCTACCCTCTGAGGCCTGTCTGAAGTGGGAAAGGACCAATTTTTCGAAGGCCAATTCCTGCTAAATCTAGGTGGCTGTACCTGTAAGAAATCTAAATGTTTGCATAGACTTCGCCTTATCCTCCATCTTTTTAATCACCTCTTCAGCTTTTGATCCAAACAACATTATGCTGAACAGGAGCATCTAAATAATTTAGCCTTTACTTGTTCAAGCAAATTTTGTTCCTTAAGCCATGCATGCCTTCTAATGACTGTGCCGGAGGCAGCAGCCCTACAAGAAGCCTCCAAGGCATCAAATCCACAGTGTAAACCATGCTTCCCAACTTGTTCAGTGGCATGCAATAAGTCATGCATTTCCTTATCATTTGTACAGGCAGAAATGGAAGTAAGCTTTTGTTTCAAAACAGACAAGAGAAATTGCTGGTATTTCAGCACATGAAACTGACAGTTTAAAGCCCTAATGGACAAAGTAGCAGAAGTGTACACTTTTTTGCCCCATCTTTCTAAGGATCGAGAATCCTTTTCAGTAGGAATGGGATTTTTGGCAGAAGCGGCCTTAACCCCCTTAGGACCCTGAGAAATGGTTTCAGGGTCAGCAGAAGGGTTCTTGTATAAAAACTGGTTGGAATCAGGAACCCTGTAATATCTATCAGGTTTGACAGGAGCAGGAGGAAAAGAATCCGGGGTTAAGTTAGCCTCCGAAAAAGCATCATCCACAATATCCAAAACAGGAGGAATAGCCAGGGGTCTATGTTGGGGAAGAAGAAGAAAATCCCTCAATCTTTTCTTAGATTCCGAATACTCCTGTCCTTCCCAGTGAAAATGATTTCATGCAAAGTTTCCCCAAAAGAGAAATCCTCAGGGGGAGAAGCTGAAGGAATGGATTCTTCAGCATCAGAATCCTCATAAGGAGGGAAAGAATATTCCTGGTCAGAAGAAGAAACTGAGGAAACAGAAGCCTGATTAGAGGAATCAATAATAAACATCCTGCCTTGGCCTTTTATCTGGAGGGGGATGTGAACCCCTAATCATAGTAAGTAAATCCTCCGTCATCTTGAGCAACTGTTTCTGTGACTTGGGAGCCGGTTCAGAAGAGGCCTGTGTTGTAGTCTTTGATTTAGAAGGAGTCTTTGCCTTTGGCTTTGCCTTTATTAGAAGCCGAGTAGGCCTGAAAACCCCTTCGGAAGCCGGTACCTGCACAGCGGCTCCGGACCCATCCAAAGGAGCATTGTCCGAAGGTCCTGCAACAGAAATATTTAAAGGCCTGGTTGGCTCCTCATGAGAGTCCGTTTCGGCTGTCGGTTCTGAAATGGCCGACGACAGGGGCTGCAAAAGCGCCTCACTGACGACGGCCGAACCTGAAGCTGGCTCCGCTTGTGTGCTATCATCAGATTTGGACCTCGGAGGTCTGTCTTTATCCTTGCGACGTTTGTGAACTCCGGTAGCCAGAACCATATCAGTTTTGTAGTTAAAGCGCCTACTGAAGTAATGAAAAGCAAAATCGTACCTTCGCTTAATTGCACGTTGATTGAATCTAGCACAAAACCGACAACTAGCTACGTCGTGGTCAGGGCCTAAGCAAGGAATACAGTAAGAATGAAAATCCTTATGAGGTATTTGCTTCCCACATGAAATACAATTATTAACTTTTTCTGACATCGGAGTGGAGCAAGAAAAAAAAGTTTCCCCAACGGGGTACTTAGCTGTGAGTGGAGAAGAAAATCTTCGGGCTGAAGTAAATCAGAAAAAAATTGTCAGGAGTCAGCCGACCGGCACTTGCAAACTGCTATCACTGCACGGCAAGAAAGACTGGAGAAGATGGCGTCGGCTGTCAGCTTTGTACTCCTGGCGCTCTGATGTCAGGGAGCATGGCTGAACAGCCGACGCCGGACCCAGACTTTGGGATTCTGGCCGACCAAGTACTGCCTGCCAGCAGGGGAGAAAGTACAGTCTTGTACCTACCATAAATGTAGATGTCCGATAGATATGCAACTGCAGTCATAACATATGGGTTGTCCTGCCTCAGGCAGCCCTCGGTCGGCCGAATCCCAAAGTCTGGGTCCGGTGTCGGCTGGTGTCGCCTCCTCTCCGATGTCACAACGGCTGGAGTATAAAGGCATCGGCCGACGCCATCTTCTTCAGTGTTTCTTGCCCCAGATGCCAGGTGCCCTTCTTGGAAGGCTAAATTTGGTAAATGGATAAAATAATCCAAAACATGCACAACAGTAATAAACAGATACACCATAAGAGATACCCCCAGCTGAAGGGAAGAGGGGTAGGGACCCAAAAAAGAAGGATACAGAGGGGTAGGAGGGTGGGAAAATCCGACTGCAGTTGCAAATCTATCGGACATCTACATTTATGGTAGGTACAAAACTGTACTATGTCCTACAAGAATGCAACTGCAGTCATAACATATGGGGTGAGTACCATAGCCAAGCTGGGGGTGGATGGAACTAAGATAAGGATGGTGTAGCTAAAATCCCCTGCAGGACTGCCGAAGCAAAGCCTGCTCGGGATGTGGAGAATAAGGGCAGGTTGTAGTGCTTGGTAAATGTATGCACGGAGCTCCATGTAGCAGCTTCTAAAATGTCCTTTGTTGCCACCCCTCTTAGAAAAGCTGTGGAAGTGGCTATAGCTCTAATGGAATGTGGACTGATATTGGCTGGCACACCTTTTCCATGGAAAGCGTAGCAAAATCTGATGCAATGTCCAATCCATTTTGAAATTTGTTTGCTTGGAGATTGCTTTTCCTTGTACTCCAGCAGCATAGGCTACAAACAGCTGATCAGACCTTCTGGTGGCCTTAGTTCTGTCCAAGTAGTAGCGTAATTGTCTGTGTATGTCCAAAGTATGCAGAAGTTTTTCCCCCTTATTTTGAGGATTGGGAAAGAATGCAGGTAGATGAATAGCTTGATTTAGAGACACCCTGGAAATTACTTTTGGCATGAATGTAGGGTTGGTTCTTAGAGAGACTCTGTCCTGATGAAAAATGAGGAAGGGGGGCACAGCCATGAGTGCCTGTATCTCCGAAACTCTTCTTGCAGAGGTGACTGCCAATAAGAAGGCAGTCTTCCATGACAGAAATTGCATTTCTGAGGTTGCTGCTGGCTCAAATGGAGGGAGAGTTAGTTTTTCCAACACGTAGTTGAGGTCCCATGCAGGTACTGGCTGTTTTCTGGGAGGCTTAATATTCTTTATCCCTCTTAGAAACTGTCTTAGTAGAGGATGCGAAAAAACTGGGAGGGTCACAGTTGTATTTTGCTGAGATTGCTGAGGCATGAATCTTTATTGAGGAGTATGAGAGTCCAGTATGAAATAGTTCTGCCAAGTATTCTAATATTTGAGGTATACTCGGTAATGCTGTGTCCTGACCCCTGTTGGCATTCCAGACACAATCTCTTCCACTTGGCTGAATAGGTTTTTCTGGTGGAAGGTCTGCGTGCTTCCATCAAAATCTCTTGAACAGATTTGGAAAGAGAGTTTGGTGTCGAAGTCATGGTAGCCTCCAGGCTGTCAAATGCAATGTTTTCAGGTCTTTATGTACAGTCCTGTAATTGTGCTGAGTTAGGAGCAGGGGCCATAGGGTCAGAGGCCATGGCTTGGTCCAAGTTATGGTCAATAGTAATGGGCACCAGTGTTGCCCTCGGCCAGTCTGGAGCTATCAAGATGCCTGTTGGTTGTTCTGCTTTGATCTTCAGTATCACCTTGGTCAGCAGAGGCAGGGGAGGGAATGCATACATTTTTAGATAATTCCAGCTGAAGGAGAGAGCATCTGTTTTCCAAGCTAGAGGGTGGCGAGTCCTTGTGCAGAACTTTTCCAGGTGGTGATTTAAGTGGGAAGCAAAAAGGTCTACCTCCGGTCTTCCCCATGTCCTTGCCAGTTGAGAGAAAATGTGAGGGTGAAGCATCCATTCGTGTGGATCCATGAAATTTCTGCTCAGATTGTCCGCCAGTACATTGTCCTTGCCTGGTACAAACTGGGATTGTAAATGTATCCTCAAGCTCAGGGATTTTTCCCAGAGAAGCATTGTTAGTCTGCAGAGGGGGTAAGAATGAGTGCCTCCCTGATTGTTTATGTACCACATGATAGTAGTGTTGTCTGTCCTTATTAGCAGATGCCCGTCTTAGTGTTTTTTCGAAAGTCTCGATGGCATGCATCACTGCCAGCATCTCCTTTTGGTTTATGTGCAGATGTCTTTCCTTTGGCGTCCAAAGACCTTGAAGCATCTGCCCTCCATGTGCACCCCCCATCCATGGTCTGAGGCGTCCGTTGTCATCATTTGGTCTGCTTGTGGTCTGTTGAAAGGCATGCCTTCGTTTAGTTGACTGGCTTCAGCCCACCATAGAAATTCCTTTTGCAGACATGGAATAAGTGGGATTATGTCCTCTAGGCTGTTGCTGTGTTGAGCCCATAAGTTTTTTAGATACCAATGCAGCTTTCTCATATGAAGTCTTGCCAAAGGTATCATAAGGATGCAAGATGCCATGAAGCCCAGGGCCTGCAGGATTTTCCTTGCAGTCAGCTGGGAAAGCTTTGCTAGGCCTTTGAAGTACTCTGGTAAATGCTGCTGTTTTTCCTCTGTGAGGTAGGCCATTTGTTTTTCCGTGTCCAGTTTGGCTCCTAGGAATATAATTTGTTGGGATGGTAGTAAATTTGACTTCTGAATGTTGACTGTGTATCCCAAGGCCTGCAGTAGATGCATGACATAGTCCAAATTCCCTTTTAAGGTTTGTTTGTTGTCTGCTTGTATGAGACAGTCGTCCAAGTAGGGGTATATTTGAATCCTGCAGTCTGCAGTGTGCCACTACTGATGCCAGGCATTTCGTGAACACTCTGGGCGCAGTAGATAAGCCAAACGGCAATGCTGAGAATTGAGAATGCTCTGTCCCTGCAAGAAATCTGAGGTATCTTCTGCAGCTTTGTCTGACTGGGACATGCAGGTATGCCTCCTTGAGGTCCAGAGTGACCAGCCAAGACCCCTTGCCCAACATGGGAAGAAGTTGCTGCAACGTTAGCATTTTGAACTTTGGCACAATGAGAAAGGTGTTTAGAGTTGACAAGTCCAGTATGGGTCTCCACTTGTTTTCTTTTCTTGGAACAAGGAACAATCTTGAATAAAATCCCTGGCCTTGTTCCTGAGGAGGAACCCTTTCTATTGCTTTTATACTTAATAGCTTGAAAACTTGAGTGAGTGCCTCTGCCCTTTGATGATGTGGCAGGTTTGGTATGCCTTGTTTTATTGGTAATGTGTGGAAGTGGAATCTGTAACCCTTGTCTATCAAATCCAGAATCCAATTGTCCTTGGTTAAGATATGCCAGTTTTGTGAGAATAAGTTTAGTTTTCCGCCCAAAGGTGCTTCTCTTTGAACCTTTGTAGGCGGTACGAAAGTAAAGTCATTGTGATTGTCCTTGTGGTGCAGCTGAACTGTCTGCGCCACTTCTTTGATTTGGAGGTTGCCATTGGCGTCCCCTGTAAGATCCTCGGCATTGCCCTCTACCTTGGCCACGTCTGCTTTTTCCCCTTTGAAACTTGTCAGAGCCGGGGAAGGACCAATTCTTGGAGGGCCAGTTTCTGCTGAACCTGGGTGGCTGAACCTGAAGGAAATCCTTGACCGTCTGTACTGACTTTGCTTTTTCCTCTATGGATTTCAATACATCTTGTGCAGTAGCACCAAAAAGCTTTTATTTTTCCAATGGTGCATCCAGTAACTTTACTTTAACATGGTCAGGCAAAGACTGATCCTTCAACCAAGCATGTCTACGTATTACAGCCCCAGTCATAGCTGCCCTACATGAAGATTCCAGTGCATCATAACCACACTGTAGAAAATGGTTATTAACCTGCTGAGTGTTATGAATATGATCCTGCAATGCCTTTTTATTAATAGGCTCAGAAGAAGCTAACTTTTTCTGTAAATCATCCAGGAGAAAATCCTGGTACTGAAACATGTGAAAAAGGCAATTTAGTGACCTCATCGCCAGGGTAGTAGAAGTATATACTTTTTTACCCCATCTCTCCAGGGACCTTGCTTCCCTGTCTGCTGGCAGAGGGTTTTTGGCAGAGGAGGTAGCCACTCCCTTGGGGTCCTGTGAAATAGTTTCTAGATCCACAGAGTGGGCCTTAAAAAGGTGCTTGTGAGTGTCAGGGACCCTGTAATATCTGTCCGGCTTGACAGGAGCCGGAGGAAGAGAATCAGGGTTAGCACTGGAGTCAGAGAAAACATCATCCAAAACATCCATAACAGGTGGAATAGCTAAGGGCCTGTGCTGGGGAAGCTTGAGGAAGGTATGAAGCCTTTTCCTGGAGTCCGAGAATTCCTGACCCTGCCATTGAAAATGTTCCCTCATGGAATGCAGGACTTCACCAAATGAGAAATCCTCAGGAGGGGAGGCAGAGGGAATTGATTCCTCAGCATCAGAGTCCTCGTAGGCCTGGAAGGATTCTTCTTGGATATCAGAATGTTCAGAATCCCCAGAGGCTTCATCCGAAGAGAGGTAGTCTGCCTGCTCAGTTCTGGGCCTTTTCTCTGCAGGTGGCTGAGAACCCCTTTCCGGATGAGGCTGAGACCCCCTGATAAGGGAAATAAGATCAGCAGCCAGAGACATGATCTGCTTATCAGAAGAGGGGGCCTGGGCAGTAGGTCTAGGATGGGCCTTGGCCTGACTGGCGGCTTTAGCACGTGCAAAGGCCTTGATAGACATGGATACAGGAGGCCTAGCAGCCCCACGTGCAGGCGTAACCTTGTCCACAGAAATGGTGTCGGGTAGATCCAGAACTTCGGTTTCTGGAAGAAAATCAACAACCGGCACCAGAGAGATCTCAGAGACCGAAGGTCGTGTTAACGCTGTGTCGTCGGCCTGGAGCGGTAAATTTACCACTTCTGAAGGGACTGGAGCACTAGCAGAGGATTTGGGAGTAGCATCGGTAGTGGACGCGGGCCGAGGATGTTGGTCCCGGTCCTTGCGTTTTTTAGCAGATGGGGTAGTCGGTTGATCCGACGGCATGATATACGCAAAAGATTCACCGAAAAAGTCCTCGGCACATTCTGCCCGGCGCCTGAGTGCACGCTTATTAAAGCAAGCACAGGCAGCACAGGCCAAGACGTCGTGGTCTGGGCCCAGGCAGGGAAGGCAGAGAGAATGGAAGTCCTTATGAAGTATGTGTTTACCACAAGACAAACAATTAAACTTTCTCAATTTGTTCTGACATCGGCTGAGGCAAAAATAAATGTTCCCCAACGGGGTACTTAGCTTTTAGATGACTTCGGTACTGAAAACACAGGAGCTGACCGACCGGCACTTGCGAACTGCTTCTGCTTCGGGCACCGCGCGGCAAGAAAGACTGGAGAAGATGGCGTCGGCCGATGCCTTTATACTCCAGCCATTGTGACGTCGGAGAGGAGGAGACACCAACCGACGCCAGACCCAGACTTTGGGATTCGGCCGACCGAGGGCTGCCTGAGGCAGGACAACCCATATGTTATGACTGCAGTTGCATTCTTGAAGGACATCCCTACAGTCATGACTGCAACAGTGAAACACGATGAACATCTAAGCCACAATCTGCCAGCTTTTCTACCTAATTAACAAAACAATATTTTTTCCACACTCAAGAACTGCCTTAGATCATGTGTTCCATGCATGCCTATGCATTCCTGAATTCAGTAATTTTTTTAATAATTTTTCAAGACCTCCAAAGCCCGACTTTTATCAGCTTCTTATGCTAGCATTTTTTTTAGAAGATGGTATTAAACTGAAGTCTATGAGTCTGTTAAGGTACTTGGACATTTCATCATGACCTCTACCCTTTCATCTTAATGTTCAGGTACACCATTTTTGCTGCTGTGCTACACCACAAATCTCCATAACAGCACAAACGCACAGAAAATGAGTCCTATATGATGCCCAGACAAAAAACAAATATGGCAGCCTTTATATAACCCAGCAGGTTTTTAAATCCTCCATTGCTGCTTTCTCACATTACCCAGTTTACATTTGGGTCACCTGATAACATCACCACCATGTATTCTCCATGACTGCTTTCAGTATTTCCTTTGATTGCATAGGGTTTATGCTTGCCAGATGCATTATTTCATATTCTTTTAAATAAATTTTAGTTGTCAAGATTTAGTTTATTACTATTTATTCATGCAAAGTCTCTTCACCTGCCTGCACTTTTGAGTGAATCTACTAGCTGCAAAATTGTCACTGCTAAAACTACTTTCAGTAATGCAATGCAACTTAAAAGGCCCATCCCCCCAATACAGACCTGTGTCACACCACTGACCAATAACCTTTTATCTTAGTCAGCTCCATAAAGGACAACCATGGGATTTTAATATTAAATGCTCAATTTCTTTGTCCTTTTTCTCCCTATTTACTGTTCCCGCTATGAATAAAAACAATACAGCATTTAAAATATTTTAAATCAACTGTTTCTCTCCAGTAGAACAGTACCTTATTGTACTGTGGTAACTTCACTTTCAAAAATCTTTTGGAAAAGCTTGCTGCAGTCTCCTATTCATAGATGCCATCAAAGGAACTGAATACAGGTATTTTTTTCTGGCTGACTCCTTCCCCAAACTGACATCACCATGACCATTCTAAAAACCTACCCATGCTGTGACAACACAGCTCCCTGGTTCTTCCCCTACCCGTACAGAAAGTAAAGGCTAGAACAAGGAAACAATACACAAGTCAAGTCTCCAGCTGTCAACTGTCAATCGCGGCAGGTAACAGGTCAAACTACCCTTAGCACTATGACAGTTAGGTAAGTTAGATGTGAAGGAGGATGGGAGAAGAGTCAAAGCAGTACAATTCAGGCTTCACAAAAGACTGCAATTTTGCCATTCTAAAAAGAAACAGCAGTAAAAAGCACTTTGAAAGTCTGTTCTGTGGCACTAGCATTGTTTGTGTTTTAAGCAGTCACTGAACGGCATGAAATTTTACTTAAAACCGACTGAAAGACAGCAGTGTATGCATGTAAAATCAATGTAGTGACAGGAGCTTTAGGAAGAAAGAGGCCTGTGTGATATAATTTTTCACAGACAAGCACAGCATTGTGGGATACCTAGAGGCAGACTAAATCAAAATTAGTTCAAGATGCCACACCCCATGTGGTCAGACTCAGAAATTTTGTATAAAAATATTTAAATACCTGTAAATAGTCCAAGAGTGGTGTTAAAATGTAGGAAACACCAAACCATGATGAAAAAAAAAAAAAAAAATAGTTTAAGAGTCTGTGAGTGCGGTTCTCCTTTAAGCTCCAATATACATCCTGTTTACCTAATGTCACATCTAAGTGTAAGACCCTCTCTACACTTCTCTAATTAACAGAAGTTGTGTGTATTCCAATATCAATACTTAGCCAAGAGTCAATAAAGACACATACCCATACCCTTTTTATACAGCAGTGTCGCCTCACAGTAAGACGTTGTCCTGTTCGATTCTCAGCTAGAGCGTCTTGTGTGTGGAGACATGCATGAATGGGCGTACCTTCATTGAAGGTTGTGCATCAGGGCCGGCAACTAGGGACGTAAAAATCTACTGCCAATCAATAGCGGACTGTAGTTCCGCTGTGGCGACCCCCCACCGGGAAAAAGCCGAAAGACACAACAACAACCCTAGTTAGTCAAAAATTTTATCAGGACTAAATCAATAAAGAAAAAAAAGCCCAATCATGCTGCACTGAGGCTTCATCCTTACCAGACCTTTTGAAACTCCTTTTCAGTGTAACTCCCTGTTTTAATACAGCTAAGGTCATACTTGCAAGTCAACAGATAAGCTTCCAGCCAATGCCTAGCTGCCAAGCACGTCAAGATGATTCATATCTGCTTTATTCCTTTTATGATCCTTACTCCTAATTCACAATTTGATAAAAAAATAAGGCAGTTGTACAAGTTCCCACTCAGTACAGCTCTCTAGGGTAAATTCTAGCAGGCCCTTTGCCATGGGAACTTTTAGACTTTAAATTGTCTGTGTACAGTGCTAATGCAAATCAAACTAAAAAATTTCTAAGTAACAAACTGAAGATTAGCCACATAAAAGAAGCTTCACTTCAGAAAACAAAAAAAATCAAGACTAGGAATTATGAACCTATGAATTATCAGGAGTGGCGGGGGAGGTACAGCAATAATGGCAACAAAATATGCTGTCAATATATCAAATTAAACAGCAATGCAGCTGCTCTTACATTAACACTCTCACAACCTACATGCACAGCAGTCAGCATGCGTAATTCTTTGTCTTTCCACATCATAGGACAGCCCCATTTTGAAGGGGTTCTACAAGGAGAAGTGCTATCCTCAGTATCCAGTTCTGGCCTTCTGTTTGCATACATTTTAATTCCATGTGTAATTAAGTAGTAAATGACCCATGCTGCTACCTCAAGACTACAAGCTATTAAAGTAAAAATATTCAGTTTCGCTGACTACTTCAGCTGACAAGCCCGGAGCACAAGAAACTCTAAAGGGTCTGCAATTTCTCGGATGATGGGCAACGTTTTAAAATAACAGGAAAAAGTATACCAAAAAACAATGCGGAAATAAGCTGACAACTGCTGACATCACTACCATTTTGTGTCTGCCTTGGCTGTGATTTCATCCTAACACTACTTAATTATGATGTTAACTGGTTGTAATCAGCTAGCTATTAAATGTTTGGATATGTGAACTAAAATTAATCTTAGTGGCACAACACCTACACCATCAGTTTCACAACTAATGGAAGTGCAAATGGTTCACTGACCTAAGAAATCTACTTGACTCCAGTCTTCAGTTCACAAAGTAATATGGCAAGTCACAAATGCCTCATCCTACCTTAAATGCCATGTGTTCAAGGAAGTAAGCTGACCCATTGTTGCTCTCATTTTCATAGCGGCTTCCAGCTCCAATCCACACACCGACCTAAAGAAATTCAGTACAAATATTTAGCCAATATTCTTTTCAGCAAAGCTAAAAATAATGCAATCAAATATCTAATCACACTTCAAGCAAACTGGTTTGTTCAATAAATTCCATTTTCTAAACACACATGCTTGGGTAAGAATGTTCTCATAAAGCACCCATTTAGTTTAGGCAAGGTCTCAATGACATGCACACAGGATCATAGGATATTACTAGGCTATTGGCCCTGAGGCCCTTACAAGCCTAGCCAAGAAATTAGCCCATGTTCCGATAAGTCAGCACCCGATGCCCCTGTCCAGTAGGGACACTGGTGGAATCTGAGGGGTGTATTTTCTGATCCTCACCCAGTTATCCAGGTTGTGCTTACAAGGGATAATGAGGTACTCTGCTTGAAGTGGAGACTGAGTCTATTCCACAGAAGGGGGGGGGGTTCTCTGAGAGACAAACCTGTCCCGCCAACAAGTCCTATTGATGTCACACACCAGGATGAGGTCATGCATGCAGGCTAATCGACTGGAGCCTGACTTGTGGCTATGCAGCAGTCCCATCAAGGCAGGGTCTGAGATTGCTTATTATGCCAGACAGAGGTCACCTCTGAGAAGTCTGTATGAGACTGAGTAGAAAAACAGGGCTTTTAGTCTATGTAGGGTAGATGTTTGAGGCGCTGGATTCGCCTGGTGAGGAACCTCTGTGGTCTCTCCAGCTGGTGCATGTACTATGTGACGTATATGCCAAAACGGGCGTTTAACTCAATAATGGGTCCTATAAGGGAAGAATACAGGGATGCTATGACCTCCTTTGTTGCTGGATGAGATGGCCTTTCTAATGAGGTGGGCCATGTAAAAAGCCTTCCATACAACGGAGGCAATATGATGGTCAAAAGTTAGTTTGCTATCAACCTGGGTGCCCAAGTCCCCCACGACTGACTGCATGCTTAGGACCCTGTTATCAATGTGATAATTTGCGGGGACGTCACTCGCCCCAAAGAGGAGGAGGATGAGGATGCATTTTTTGGCATTCAGTTTGAGGCCATGTTTCTGGCACCAGTCATTTGTTTGAGTGAGACCCTCTTGGAGGATGTCCACATCACTAGGGGAAATCAAAGCACCCAGCCAGCAGACATCTGCAAACTTGGTCAGTCATAGCCCACTGGTTTTGGCCTGCAGCTCAGAAAAGTATATCCCAAACACAGGCCCCAAGACCGATCCCTGGGGTATGCTACTCATTACGGGTCTACTGCTTCAGGTGGCTTCCCCTATTTTAACAAAGTGGGTTCTATCAGTGAGCCAGTTTGCTAACCATCTAGTAACATACGTCTTGATGCCTAGTTGATACAGTTATCTATTATACCAGGTGGGGAATAGTATTGAAGGCTTTGGCGAGATCAAGGTAGGCAGTGTACACAGTCTAACTCTCGTTTATGGCTTTGGTGACCGTCTCAAAGTCATCAACCAAGTTTAACAGACATTACCTCCCCTTGACAAAAACAAACTGCATGGGATAGAGTGTTTGGATGTTGCCAATGTCCTTGTTAATAATCCTTTCTATGGCCTTGCAGATCAGGCTAGTTAGACTGATGGGTATATAATTTCCTGGAATGGTGGATGCGCCACCTTTATGCAAAGGGATGGCAGTGGTTGTACTCTACCGGCTTCGTCCCAGCCAAGTGCTCAGACTTTGGTTGAACAAGGTGCCTAATAATGCTGCAAGTTCCTGCCAGAGTTCATGCAGAATGCTTCCTCGGATGTTATCGGGTCTCATGGAGGCTGTATTTTTTGCCTTTGAGAGGGCAGTGATGACTTGCTCCCTAGAGATAAGGGGTGGGGAGCAGGTGCTGAGGATATCCTGATTTACTGATGCGGAGGAGGGGGGACATAGGGGTGAAGTTTTCACTGAACCTGTCTGCCAGCAGGTTGCCTATATCTATGGTGTTTGTGCCTGTGGTGCCCTTGACCACCAGTTCTGAGCAGATCAGAGTGCTTTCTCAGAGACTGCAGACATGTGAAGGCCTTATGATTGACTTTAGTAGATGTGGCCAGTTTGGACTCAAGGTTTGCTTTGGAGGATTTCACTACTGCTCTTATTTGCTTGGTCAGGCTAAGGAAAGAAGGTTTCCAATGAGGCACCTGCTCCTTCTTGGTCCTGGATAGCAAGTTTTTCCTTTTATTATATAGTTTTACAGCAGATGTCCACAGACAGGTTTACTCTTCCTTGAGAAGGATGACGCTTGTCCTGTCGGGTATTCTCGATTCCATGCAGCTTTATAAAATGTTCATAGTACTTGGTGTAGGTTTGGACATTTGTGCCAGTTCCTATGGAGGGGGCTGTGAAGCCATTTATACCTTCCCTCAGGAGGTTGTAATCAGCTTTAGAGAAGTTTTTTTGTTTTACCCTAGCTGGGGGAGGGTCAGGGGAGATGGCGATTTCGAAAGTGACCTCTGTGGTCAGATCTTACCAAGGAGGATGACTCTGTAGGGATGTTGCAGTGGTATTAACCAACATGAGTAACCAAGTCCAAGATATTATCACCTCTTATGGGGCTGTCGACCAGCTGCTCAAAGGTATTTGCATTGATAAAATCAAAGAATATCTGGGCAATTGCGTTTTGATACAAGTAGTTCTTCCAGCCTATGGTTGGATAGTTAAGGTTGCCCAGGATCAGGGTAAAGGGTTAAATCTTGATAGATTCGAAGAGGTCCAGATACGTGGAGTGGGCATCTTGAGTCAAAGTTGGGGGCCTGTAGCTAGCTATGATTTGAATAGGGATCTTGTCAACAATTAACTGCACCTGAAGTGTCGCCTGTGCATCATGCTGTTTGACCAGTCAGGAGGGGTGTACGTCTAATATATATTGAAACTCCTCCTCCTTTTGCTTTGCTGCCCATAGCTTGAGGTCTGAATGTACGAAAGGATAAACTAACCTGGTATGGGTGGGTGCTCTCCAAATGCTTTGAACCAGGTTTCTGTGACTGCACAAATGTCAGCATCTTCCAGGTTTAAAAATGCTTGCAACGAGTGCAGTTTCATGTTTAGATTACTAGCATTTAGCAAAATAACCTTTAATTTTAGTTTTGATGAACATTTTCACATTGGTAGATTTGAGCTCATGGCAGTGGCTACAAAAGGCACTATGGGGGTGACAAGAGCCTTTGCCAGAAGCCAAGCCCAAAGGAGACAGATGCAGGCCATCTCTGGCAAAACACTGTGGTCTGTCGATCATGTCCTCCCAGGCTGCCATGTACTGGATCCCCTTGGAATGTTACTAGAAACTAAGCCATTTTCTGTTAGTACTGAGGCATCAATCTGGGCGATGGAAGAATGCTGCTTAAGACCAGGGACAAACCTACCTGGGACACATTTACAGAGCTCGATCATAAGGACAGTCATAAGAGTACCTGCTATTGAGAGACTTGAGGGCATATGCGACATGGTGGATTCTGGCACCTGACAAGCAAAGTACAGTTGCGTACACTTACCATAAATGTAGATGTTAGAGTGTATTCACTGTTGCAGTCATTACATTTGGGTAATCTGCTGGCAGGTTGCCTTCAGTCGGCCTGAATTACAAAGTCTTGGGTCCTGTGTCAGTTGTTGTCTCCTCTTCCATGACGTCAGGGGTATAAAACATGCAGCCAGCGCCATTTTCTTTAGTTTTTCTTGCCCCCAAAAAGGTAGCAAAAATAATATATATATATATATATATATATATATATATATATATATATATATATATATATATATATATACACACACACACACACACACACACACACACACACACACACACACACACAAACATGCATCAATATAAACTTTACCTTCATCTACAAGCAAATACACCACATAGGTTGTAGAAGATAGAGAAGGAAAGATAAACTCCAGAATGACAGGGGGATGGCGGGAGGGTAACCTGGACTGCAACAGTGAACACACTTGAACATCTACATTTATGATAAGTGTACACAACTGTACTATGTTCTTCACGTTTCACTGTTGCAGTCATTACAATTGGTTAGGATCTCAAAGCTATGGTTGGGAGGCTGGAGCTAAACAGCATTTGGTGCGGCTATAAGGCCCTGCAGCACTGCAGTGGCAAATCCTGCCCTGGACTTGAGAGGCAAATGGTAATTGCTTTGTAAATGTGTGAAAACAACTCCAAGTAGCAGCCTCTAGAATGTCTTTGGTTGGTACTCCTCTGAGAAAGACTGCTGAAGTAGCTGCAGCTCTGATGGAATACAGCAATAACCCACGCCTGGGTGTGGGTAATGCTGGATTTACCCACGGTTGGCGTGGTTTGGTCATGAGGGCGAAGCCAGAGTGGCCAAATAAAGCCAACTGGTATATTACCCACACCCAGAAGTGGATTATTGTTATTATGCAATGACATTTAAGAAAAAAAATAATTACTTTTCTTAAATAATGGCATTGTATAATGCCTCCTTGCTGCCCTTCCGCAGCTGTCTGGTATTCTGCGGCAGTTCTGATGTACTGCGCATGCATATGCCTACGCAGTACATCAGAGCTGTGGGCAAAAGCAACGGAGAAAGCAAGATCTCAGTTGCTTTTTACTGTTTCGCTATGTTAAATGGGTTTAACATAGTGAGACAGCTTTAAAAAAAGCAACGGAGAATCTCCGTTGCTTATTTTAAAGCTGTCTCACTATGTTAAACCCATTTAACATAGCGAGACAGTTTTGAAAAAAAGCAATGGAGAAAGCAAGATCTCCGTTGCTTTTTACAAACTGTTTCACTATGTTAAATGGGTTTAACATAGCGAGACAGGTTTAAAAAAAAAAAGCAACGGAGAAAGCAAGATCTCCGTTGCTTTTTACACAGTCTCACTATGTTAAAGGAGTTTAACATAGCGAGACAGCTTTAAAAAAAGCAACGGAGATCTCAGTTGCTTTTTTTAAACCTGTCTCGCCATGTTAAACTCCTTTAACATAGTGAGACAGTGTTTTAAAAAAGACTTATAATGGAAAAAGTCTGGGCGACCGGACCTTTTTCCATTAGTATAAGTCAATTTACAACGTGCACGCTGACCAATCAGCATGCACGTTTTGGAATATTAATGGGGGGGTTATGGCATAATGAGACCTAATGCCCTTGGGCACAGTTTTACCATGGTGTTAGTATCCGAAACAGATGCAGTGGCTTATCCACCTTGAAATTGTCGGCTTTGAAATAGCCTTTCCTTCTGATCCTGCAGCATATGACACTAGTAATTGCTCAGTTTTTTAGAGCTTTGGTCCTGTTCAAGTAGAATCTTAGCTGTCTGTGTATATCCAAGGAATGCAGAATTCTCTCCCCTTTGTTCTGCGGATTTGGATAGAAAGTTGGCAGATGAATTGTTTGGTTAAGAGCCACACTGGAAACCACCTTAGGCATAAGTGGGATTGTTCTCAGAGACACCCTATCCGGGTAAAATATGATAAAAGGCTCTACAGACATGAGGGCCTGTAGCTCTGAAACTCTTCTTGCTGAAGTAATTGCTAGTAACAGAGCGAAAAGAACTTTACATCAGCGGTAGCAGCTGGTTCAAATGGAGGCAGGGTGAGCTTTTCCAACACATAACTGAGGTCCCATGAAGGTAATGGTGATCTTCTAGGGGGCCTTAAATTTTTGGCTCCTCTAAGATACTGCTTTAATAAAGGATGAGAAAAGATTGGTGGCTCTGTGTTGTAATGAGTCGAAATGGTAGAGGCATGGATTTTGATTGATGAGAAAGATAGGCCTTTGTCAAGCATCTCAGTTAAGTATTGTAATATCTGAGGAATATTTGGTTCTGCTGCATCAGTTCCTTGTGCTCGATTCCAAGCACAGAATCTCTTCCATTTGTCAGCATTAGATTTTCTAGTACTAGGCCTTCTGGCTTCCAAAATGACATCCATCACAGCTTTACTGAGAGGCGTTTGTATGATTACATGATTAGCCATGCTGCCAGGTTTAGAGTCTGTTGTTGATTGTGCAGGGTCTGATTGTTTTGCTGGGACAGTAGTTGTGGTCTTTGAGGCAAGGTCCATGCTGGGTATTGAGACAAGTTCCTTAGGATTGGGTACCAATATTGGGGCCAGTCCGGGGCAATTAATATCATCTTTGGCTTCTCTCGTCTGACTTTTAGAAAGACCTTGGGTAGAAGAGGCAGAGGAGGAAAGGCATAAACTGATAGTTTTTTCCTACTGAAGGATAGGGCGTCCACTTTCCATGCTTGTCTGTGATAAGTCCTTGTGCAAAATCTTTTCAATTGATAATTTTGAGGAGAGGCGAATAGATCTATGTCTGGGCTCCCCCATTTCTCTGTTATCATGCTGAAGACTTGCAGATTTATTTTCCACTCTTGAGGATCCATAAGGTTTCTGCTTAAATCGTCTGCCAGAGTGTTCTGTTTTCCTGGCAGAAATTGGGCTTGAATATGTACTTGGTAGGTCAACGCTGTGTCCCACAGTGCCATGGCTAATCTGCAAAGGGGGTATGAGTGTGTGCTCCCTTGCTTGTTTATATACCACATGACTGTGGTGTTGTCCGTCTTTATCAGTAGTTGTCCTGGATGAAGTTCTTGAAGGCTGTTAGGCCATTTTGAACAGCTAGCATCTCTTTCTGGTTGATATGCAGATGCATTTGACTTGGGGCGCATATGCCCTGAATGCATCTTCCTGCCATGTGGGCCCCCCAGGCATAATCTGACGAGTCTGTTGTTCAGGTTTGGCTGGCAGGGGGTAGAGTGAAGGGCCGTCCCATGTTTTGGCGACAGGCCTTTGCCCACCATAGAAACTTCTGTTGCAGGCAGGGAATGAGAGGAATCATGGTTTCCAGACTGTGTGAATGTTGACTCCATAAACTTTTTAGGTACCATTGAAGTTTCCTCATATGCAGTCTTGCATATAGAATTAGTATGATGCCATGAAGCCCAGAGCCTGCAGAATTTGTCTTGCAGAAGACTGGGTTTTTGTTGCCATCATTTTAAAGTAAGCAGTCAGTTGCCTTTGTCTGGCATAAGATAAGCCATCTGGGCAGTTGTATTCAAGCTTACACCCAGGAATGTTATCTTTTGAGCGGGTACCAGTTGGGATTCATTTTCGTTTGTGTACCCTAGGCATGTTAGAAGCCTTTTCACAAATGCCAGGTGTCGAAGAAGAGTGTCCTTGTTCTCTGCTTGAATGAGACAGTCAACCAAGTAAGGACATATTTGTTTACAAAGTGCTTGGCACCAGTAATTGCATTTTGCAGACAAAGAAGTAAAGACCTTGGGTACAGTAGATAAGCCAAAGGGCAGTGCAGAGAATTGGTAATGCATGAAGCCAGCCTTGAATCTGAGGTATCTTCTGCACGATTGTCTTATTGGAACATGCAGGTATGCCTCTTTTAGGTCTAATGCCACCAGCCAAGCATTCTTGCCCAGCATGGGCAGAAGCTGCTGCAAAGTCAGCATTTTGAAATGTCCAGGTATGTGTTCAAAACTGACAAATCCAGTATTGGCCGCCAGGCCTTGTCCTTTCTGGGTACCAAGAACAGTTGAGTAAAAACCTTGTCCTTTTTCCTGTTCTGGAACTGGTTGAATGGCTCCCATATCCATGAGGGACGTAACCGGTTTCTGTGCCTCTGCCTACTGATTTGTGGACAGATCTGGCCAACTGTTTGCCATGGGAAGAGTGTGGAAATGGAATCTGTATCTCTGTGATACTATGTTTAGTACCCACTTGTCCTGGGTTATTAACAGCCAATTTTGAGCAAAAAGAGCTAATTTTCCCCCTAAGGGTGCTGCCAAAAGATAAGTGCTTGGTGTAGGCAGAGGGAAGTCATTGGGACTGTTTTCTGTAGGCTTGTGCTTTATCTCCCCCTGATTTGGAGGTAGATTCGCCTCATTGCTTTGACCTGTATGAATCTTGCGCCTGGTATCTGGAACCCTTTGGTCGTCTGGATTTGCCCCTTTGAGCTCCGTCTGACTCAGGAAAGGACCAATTTCTTTTGTAGGCCAGTGTCTACTGAATCATGGTGGCTGCACTTGTAAGAAGTCTAACAGTTTGCATAGACCTAACTTTGTCTTCAATTTTCTTTAAAATCTCTTCTGCCTTAATACCAAACAGAGAATCATGCTGGTAAAGGTCCATCTATTCTAGCAATTTAGCTTTAACATGATCAGGCAAATTTTGTTCCTTTAACCAGGCATGCCTCCTAATCACAGATCCAGTAACTGTGGCCCTGCAGGAGGCTTCCAATGAATCAAAACCACACTGCAAAGTATGCTTTTCAACTTGTTCAGCTGCATGCAATAATTCCTGTAATTCTTTATTTTCTGCACATTCTGAAATCATCATTTTCTGTTTCAGCACTCCCATAACATGTTGTTGGTACTTAAGCATATGGAATTGACAGTTTAAGGCCCTGACTGCCAAGGTTGCAGATGTATAAACCTTTTTTCCCCATTTGTCTAGTGCCCTTGAATCTCTGTCAGAGGGGGTAGGATTGTTTGCTGTTGAGGCCTTAACTCCCTTTGGACCATGTGAAATAGTTTCAGGATCAGCAGCAGGGTTTCTAAATAAAAATTTTATGCGAGTCAGGGACCCTGTAATATCAGTCAAGCTTACTGGGAGCCGGAGGTAAGGAGTCAGGGGTCAAGCTTGACTCATCCACAATGTCAGGGGGAATGGTTAAAGGCTTGTGTTGAGGAAGGAGGCGGAAATCCCTGAGCCTCTTTTTTTGATTCTGGGAAGTCTTGACTCTCCCAGTGAAAATGCTCCCTCAAAGTATGCAAGGTTTCTCCAAATGAATAATCCTCTGGAAGAGATGCAGATGGAATGGACTCCTCAGCATCAGAATCCTCATAGGGAGGTATAGATAATTCCTGATCAGAAGAGGAATCAGAAGAAATAGAAACCTGATCTGAAGATTCATAATCAGTGTCTTGCCTAGGCCTCTTATCTGGAGGGAAATGGCTACCACTGATCAAGGTAATAAGGTCTTCAGCCATTTTGATAGTTTTTATTTTTTAGGCATAGAGGCCTGTGCACGTGGCTCAAGCGTCGTTTTTTTAGTTTTAGAAGTTGCCTTTGTCTTCGGTTTTGCAGCGGTCGTCGGTTTGATATATAAACGTTGAGGTCTGAATACACCCTCAGAAGCCGGTGCCTGCTCAGCAGCTCCGGACCCATCCAAGGAAGACACATCCGTCAGTCCAATACCTTGAGTATCTTGCAGCATGCCAGATTCCACATGGGTGTCAGTAGAGGCCTGCGACTCAAAGGTAGCATCAGGGGCTGCGAAAGCACCTCACTGAGAACCGGCGACTGGCTTAGGAGAAGCTTCGTCATCTGTTTTGGATCTCGACTGCCTTTCTCTGTCCTTTTCTTTGCGTTTTTTTATGTACTCCGGTAGTCGGATTGCTATCAGATGACATTTCTGGGTAGTTAAATCCGTTTACAAAATACTTAGATGCAAAAATATACCAATGCTCAATAGTGCATTGGTTAAATCTAGCACAAAACCGACAGCCAGACATGTTGTGATCAAGGCCTAGGCAAGGAATACAGTATAAATGGAAATCCTTATGAGGTATTTGCTTCCCACAAGTAATACAATTAACTTTTTCTGACATCAGTAAAAAGCAAGAAAAAAAGTTTCCCCAACGGGGTACTTAGCTTTAGTGAAGACTTCGGTTCCAAAACTCAAACTCGAATATTTCAGTAGTCGGCCGACCGGCACTTGCGAAATGCTTCTGCTTCGGGCACCGTGCGGCAAGAAAGACTGAAGAAATTGGCATCGGCTGTAGGTTTTATACCCCTGACATCATGGAAGAGGAGACAGCAACTGACGCAAGACCCAAGACTTTGGAATTCAGGGAGACTGACGGCAACCTGCCAGCAGATTACCCAAATGTAACAAGTGCAACAGTGAAACACGAAGAACATCTAACTGTGACGTTCTCCTTATCCAGCCTGGTGAGGGGTAGGTCTGTGTCTCCTATGACTAATATGTTGGGTTTATTGTTAGGCCTTAGTGGCTGTGAGGCACAGGTGTGTGGACTATGTGTGGTGTATGGACAATATGTGGTTTGATGGGCTGTGGAGTTCGTTAGTTTTTGCCTCGGAGGTCTCTATTTGGGTATGTTTTTGCTGAGGACCTCCGCATATGTGGGTGTGGGTGGTATTTGAGGTGTGGTGTTTGTGTTGATGACCTTCTCAGTGCCAGATATACTGGCTTGCAAGGGACAGAGTATCACATACCACCTAGGAACACGCTAAGAACCTATACATCTTAAATCAATTATATGCAATATTAGTTCGGCATGTCCTTTCAAACAAGCATATTTCAACAGTTATGCACACCATTTCAAAGATTCTCTGAAGCACAACCTCAGCTGATCTTTATAAAATCTAGATAAAATTCTTCGACTCTAAATTTAGAGGGGTCTGGAAAAAAAAACACCATCACGTTAACAAACCAGAACAAGATATTTCAATAAAAAATATGAAATTTTACTGGAAAAGTCCTTCTATACCACTGTTGCATTATCCAAACAGATGGGATCTCCCGCCCAGGGAAGCCCAATGCTTGGCCATTATACAAAAGCCTAATGATCTTGTATGCACTGTAAGTCACATTTATGCTCCTCATACAAAACGAAGGGCATAAAAGGGACTAATGGACGCAACTACTCAGAACTTCTTTGTTGCCAGTTCAAACACTAGCATTGCTAGTTGGTCTGAAACCCTTGCTGCTGTACTGAATACTTAGCCACCAGATAAGTGCCCCATTTTTTTTTAAACTTTCCGTGGTCTTGTATTTTACTTTGCTACCTAGAGTTCACGTCATCCAAGAAGGGAAAATGTCAGAGTGGGAGGCAGATTCCCCACAAGGATCGCCACGGACAGTGTGTTTGGGAGCTTCCCACGACCATACCTCTTGTAGTATTTGTAAGGCATATGTGCCCAAAACACTCAGAAGCAGTTTTAAAAACCAATGGCTTAAACAGTTAGCCCAGGGTACCATGGCAAAATCCTCTAACCCCAAGACACTCTCGCTAGGTAAGGTGGTGGCTAAGAAGTCTCGGCAGGATTCTTTAGCTGTTCAGTCTCCACACAACATCCTTCTAAAAGCAGCTAACAGCTTTGTAGGTCATTCTGCGTTTTTCTGTGCCTACACTGGATTTCTCTACTGAAACTTCAGAGTCCAGAACAGATCTCGCTTTTCACACACGTCCTCTGAAGATTTGCAAGCATCTGCTCTAGATGTCGAGGAGGAATCGCAGTTGATCATCTCAGTGGGCCCTAGAGGGATTCTGCAGATACTGGTCAGGGAAGAGGTTCCAGGATCTCTTATTGAATCTTGCTAAGGGTCGGAACCTCTGGTATTTGTTAGGGCAGATGCCCCTTCAACAAAAGACAAAATCTGAAACATGTTTCAGTCCATCCTAAGGATCCTCAAAGGGAAATAGCAAGAGTTTACTCAGGACCTGTTTTCTGCCTTTATCACCCTAAAGCCTTCTCCAAGGGCTTTAGTACATTCTCCTCCTTGGACCTCTATCCCTTCTAAATGGCTTAGGAACTGTATTCCTGTGATGAGGATTCAGTGTCTCATGATAATCTTCATTCTATTCTTCACAGATGCCTTCGTCTAATGGTTCTGATGAAGAGGAAGGCTGTTAGCCCCCACTGAGTATCCTTTTAAGGAACTGTCTTTTGTGAACACAATTACTAGAATGATGGAATACTTTAAGTAGGATTCTTCAAGTGTCTGACATTCAGAGACGATATTACAACCTGCTTCAGGTGGATACTCCTAAACCAAATTGGCAGTTTCTCCTGTGTTGGCTGCCTTGTTAGATAACTTTCATTGTTGCTTCCATGTCTCCTGATTCTCAGCCTCCTGCTCCTAAGAAACCTGATAGAAGCCATAAGGTCTTCAAGGATTGTCAATTAATCTTATTTAAAATGTCCCTTTGCTGATCGTACTGTAGTGTTGGTCTCTTTTTGCAAACATTCCAAGTTCTTGCCCGGTTCCAAACTTATGCCTTCTGATAAGCATAGTAGGGCAATAGAGAAAATTGGTAAGAAAGTTTACACTGCTTCTACTTTGGCCTTTAGAGCTGTTAACTACCAGAACCCACATGACCAGGTATGCTCTGGCCTCGATTGCTCAGGCTTGTCAGATTATTTCTCACTTCACTGATTCTCAAGGCAAATTCTCAGCCTCATCTATTTTAGGTTCTGCTTCTCAAGTGGCTCGCCACTCTTAAGTGTAGCTATGACGCTACTGGACACCTCTTCTCAGGCTGCGGCTTTTGGATCTGTCATGAAACATTTTTGGCTTAGTCTCTTTTAGGACTGCTCCTGCTGACATGTTTTAAGTCTCTTCAAGAGAAAGGCAAACTTTGCAGAACCATCAACATATTTTTGTCTCCATCCCCAAGTTCCAGATGAATCTTCCTTCTGGATATGCTTTTGTTCACAAGCAACCCTGCTAGACCTCAAAGGCCAGGAGGGGTGGTAAGCGGGTCCCCTCTGTTAAGGTTTCTCAGACTTCTGTGGCCAAGAAGCCTCCTTTATCTGTTAAGCCTGCTTCTCTTTGACAACTCACCCACCCCCTTCTTTTACACCAGGTTCCTTTGTCCCTTCCGCTTTCTCTTTATCTTACAGATTGGTGTCTCATCACTTCAAACTCTTGGGTTTATCAGTCAGTGTTACTTCATGGTATGGAAGTCTCTCCCCTCCTTTTTCAGGAATTCCTCAACCTCCTCTATAACAAAACTTAATTTCCTGGGGGTTCTAGGGTCTCTGGCGAACCAAGGAGCCATTCAAACTGTTCCCCCTCCCCAAGTGGGAAAGGGTTTTTATTCCAGGATGTTACAGGTTCCTCGAAAGGAAGGCACTTGGAGACCTACTCTGGATCTCCCCCACCTCAACACCTTTCTCAAAGTCCCTTCTTTTTGGATGCTTACTCTTCAAACTCAGTTTCCTCTCATCACACCAGGCTTTTCTGGTATCCTTGGATCTGAAAAACAATTTCCTTCATATTCCTATTCACCCTCTTTTCCGGAGATTTTTACATTTCTGTGCTTCTTCCTTTCCTTTTCAATTATCTGCTTTGCCTTTGGCCTCATTACTACCTCACAGGTATTTACGAAATGCCTAGCTCCAGTGATTGCTTACTAGGGGCTTCAAGGAAATCAGATTTTTGTTGCCTAGATGAGGTGTTGCTTCAAGCACCTTCTCCCCGTCACCTGTTACAGGATCCGGAGGTCACCATCCATCTTCAAAGTCTGTGGCTCACTATCAACTTCCTGAAGTCTGTCCCAATGCTCTCTCAGGATAATGTGCATCTGGGATGCAGGATTCAGAAGTACCAATGTTGGTCTCTCTTCAAACTTCCGAAAGTTGTCAGATAACTTTCTTTCAAGTCTCTTCTTCCTCTGACTGCCATGCCAGCCAGTGTGTTTCTTCAGTCCCTAGGACTCATGGCCTCTTCTATTCCAATGCTTCCTCTTGTCAACCTGCATATATGGAAGTATCAATGGTACCTCAAGTCAGTTTAGCTGCAGTATGGTCACCATATGGATTTCAGTGCAACTCCTTCACTGTCTAAAGAGAGAATTACAGTGGTGGATTCAGTTTGCTCTCAACCCAGGCCGGCCCTTTCAGCCTCCAGTCCCTTCTCAAGAACTGTTCACAGATGCTTCAGACATGGGGTGGGGGGTGGGGGGGCTTCTTTTAGTCACCTGAAATTTCATGGTCTCTGGACTCCCCATCAGAAGTCAGACCTTAACAACATCAATGAGAGGAGAGGTCCGATTCTGGCCCTTCAAGCTTTTCACCCCATGCTCTCTCCAGGCCCCTTGAAGGTGTACACAGACAATACTACAGTGATAAAGTCTTTCAGCTTTTCCCGGTAGAGATCACCACAGCGGAACTCCAGTCCGCTAAGGATTGGCAGTAGATTTTTACGGTGCCGAGTTGCTAGCCCGACGCCCAACCTTCAAGGAAGGCACACCCATTCACGCATGCACCTACCTGCATGTCTTCAAATGTCTGGTATGTCAATATTTTGTGCCTTCCTGCTTGTTACCGCCTCTGCAAGATGGATCTTCAGGCATCAGTTAACACTTCAGGGAGTATACATTCCTTCAGAGCACAATGTAATGACAGACTCTGTCAACAGGTCCAAAACACAGGCTCACCGATGGATGCTTCACAAAGATGCGTTTCTGCACATTACCCATCAGTGGGGTATTCCTCAGGTAGATCTTTGAACCCCCCCCCCCCCGAACAGGCAGCTTCCTCTCAAGATGGATGCCCTTGCTTTTCCTTGGAAGGGGATGTTTCTTTATGCTTTCCCTCCTCCCCTTCTACTTCCAAGAGTCCTTCAGAAAATTCAGCTGGACTCCACAAAAATGCTAGTGACTCCCTTTTCACCAAAACAGAACTAGTTCCTCCTCTTAACTCTAACTCAGAGTAGCTTCGCATTGCAACTTTGTGCTTAACACTGAGCGCACCATGAGAAGATGCTAATTGTAAGCGGTTATCCCAGAGTGCCTTCCACAAGGCGCGAGTAATTTTACAGTTCTATTTTAGCTCCAGTGTTAAAATAAGTTGAAGCAACTGAACTCAATTACCTTCTCAACTTACATTTCAGCATGGAGTTATGTGACGGTAATATTGGAGTTTGAGAAAAATTCCTGTCAAATGCTGTACTCTGAAGATAGGGGCTATGAAGGAAACTGATGCAGAATGCAGAATGCATTAAATCATGTAAATCCTTATTTTCAGCACAATCAGGAATCAACATCATTTTCTGTTTAAGCAATCCAATAATATGCTGCTGATACTTTAACATATGAAACTGGCAATTCCAAGGCCCTAATGGCCAAAGTTGCAGAAGTGTATACCTTCTTACCTCATCTATCCAGTGCCCTGGAGTCCCTATCAAAGGGAGTAGGATTTTTTGGCAGTAGTAGCTTTAATGCCCTTGGGTCCCTGTGAAACGATTTCAGGATCCGTAGTAGGATTTTTGAAAAGAAACTTGCGAGCGAGTCAGGAACCCTGTAATACCCATCAGGTTTTCTGGAAGCGGGAGGTAAGGAGTCAGGGTCCATGCTAGATTCTGAAAAGGCATCATCAACTATGTCCAGTACAGGAGGTATAGCTAAAGGCCTGTGCTGGGGCAGGAGTAAGAAATCCCCAAGCCTCTTTTTAGAATCACAGAAATCATTTAGTTATGCACTCACCATAACGATAGATGTATGTGGTCCATCTCGCCTACATTCATTACTGACAGGCTCGGAGCTGAGAATCGGCTCAGACTCGGCCGCTATAACTAGCACAATTGGCTGGGCTAAGCCTATATCCCGGGATGCACCACTCCCAAACCCCAAGATCTTGTTTGCCACAAAAAACATCATTACACATGCATAACCCCACCGAACAACACAGCAAGAAGAGAGAAAAAATAATATCCTCAGAAGGGTCTAAGAATATTTCCTCCAAGTCCACCCGGAAGGGGGAAGGTGGGTGGGTACGTAAGAATGTAGGCGAGATGGACCACATACATCTATCGTTATGGTGAGTACATAACTAAATGATGTAATGTGGTCCTATCTCGCCTACATTCATTACTGACGGGACAGCGTCCCTAGCACCTAAATCCTGGGAGGCTCATGAGAAAACACTCCTGAGCACCATGGAACCAAAGGAAGCCCGGCTTCTAGAAGCCACGTCCAACTTATGAGAAATAAAGGTATGTGGAGAAGTCCAGGTGGATGCTGCACAGATTTCACCCAAAGAGAGCCTAGCATGAAAAGTCACTGAGGTAGCCATAGCCCTGGCAGAATGTGCCTTAACTGGGAAAGATAGATCTTTACCTGCCGGTGTGTAAATGAGATACAGTCCTTAATCCACCTTGCAATAGTGCCTTTGGTCACAGGGCTACCATTCTTGTCTGAAAAGGACACAGACTGATCTGATTTCCTCTCTTGTTTTGTCCTGTGCAAGTAAAAGCTCAGTTGTCTATGTACATCCAATTGGTGAAATTTGAATTCTGCCCAGTTTGAAAAGCTTGGGAAAAACACCGGTAACTCAATGGATTGGTGAAGACAGAAGGTAGAAGAAACCTTAGGAAGAAAGGAAGGGTTGAGTCTCAAGGACACACTTATCCTTATGAAAAATCAAATAAAGAGGTTTGACAGAAAGGGCTTGAAGCTCTGATACTCTTTTGGCTGAAGTAATGGCCACCAGAAAGGCCGTCTTCCAAGACAAATATTTTAATTCACAAGTGGCTGCAGGCTCAAAGGGAGAAGAAGTTATGGCTCTAAGCACAAAGTTTAAATCCCATGGCAAGACTGGCTGAGAAACTGGGGGACGAAGCAACCAGGCTCCTTTTAGGAAGGCTTTACACAGTTTATGGGCCATGAGGGAAGGCTCACATGAAACGTGAAAATTAGAAATTGCCGTCAGCTGAACCTTAATAGTGGAGGCAGCGGAATCTTGTCTGAAAAAAAGAGTAGCTAAAAAATCCAAAACTGCCGTCACAGGGGCTGTGAAAGGATCTAGGTTATGCGAATGGGCCCAGATAGCAAATCTTTTCCATTTACTGGAATATATCTTCTTAGTGGATGGCTTGTGGGAAGAAGATAGGATATGTACCACTTCTGGTGTCAAGGAAAGCTGTCTGACTAAGGACGGAAGTGGAGAAGCCAGGCAGTGAGCTTGAGGGTTCTAAGGGATGGGTGGAACTGCCCTGACAGACGAGTCAATAGGTCTGGAACTGGGTCCAGAATCCAAGGACCGTCCATAGTATATCTCCGGAGAAAGGGGAACCAAACTTGACGGGGCCAGTGTGGTGCGATCAAGATCATTTTGCTTCCCAAGGAAGTTGCCTTCTGAATCACTCTTGGCAGCAGAGGAAACGGAGGGAAGGCGTAGAGCAGACCGGGGGGCCAATCGTGGACTAGAGCATCCCTGGGTGACTCCCCCTGAGGGGGGATCAGAGTGAAGCAATTGCTGGACTTGGCATGGAGGGGACTGGCAAACAGATCGCAGCAAGGTAGACCCCACCTGGAGAAGATCTGAGCAGCAACTCGATCGTTCAGGCACCACTCGTGAGGCATCAGAATAGCTCTGCTTAGCCTGTCTGCTATCACACTGGACTGCCCCAGAATGTGCGTTGCCACTAGAAAACGTTGGGAAGACACCGCCCAATTCCACATTCTCATGGCCTCTCTGCAAAGGGGATAGGACTTGGTTCCCCCCCTGTTTGTTCAGGTACCACAAGACTGACATGTTGTCGGAAAGAATTGAGATAGTCCACTTGGGAAGAGAGCTGTGAAGTTCCTGCAACGCTAGTAGCACCGCTCTCATCTCCAGAACATTTATATGCAAGGGTACCTCGTGTTCCCGCCACGTGCCTTGGACCATTCTGCCCAGATAATGCCCCCCCCACCCTGTCTGGGAGGCGTCCGTGGTCACTGTGGCAGTAGGGGGCAGGGGGTTCAGGGATCTCCCTTTGTTCAGATTGGGTGAATGAAGCCACCAACGCAGGTCCTGTCGGCATCGCTCCGTTATAAGAATCGGGTGAGACAGAGGGAGCTCTTGAAAGGACCACTGGACCGAAAGAAGCCACTGGAGTGTCCGCATATGTAGCCTGGCCAGGGGTACTAGTAGGATGGTGGCCTCCATGGAACCTAGTAACTGAAGAAGTCTGGCTTGTACCTTTTTCAGAGGTAATAAGGCCAAAACTTGAGCCTGTAGCACTTTTATTCTTTCTGTAGGAAGGAAAGCCCTCATTTCTACGGAATCTAGCTCTGCGCTGATAAATGCAACAAGTTGTGATGGCAGCAAGACAGATTTTTGCCAGTTGAAAGTAATCCCTAGGAGAGGACCCAAGTTGATGGTGGCCTCCGTGGCTCGAATAAGTAGATGCCTGGTGGAGGCGGTGAAAAGCCAGTCGTCTAGGTAAGGAAACACCTGGAATCCTAGACATCTCAGGTGAGCAGTCACCACTGCCAGACATTTGGTAAACACCCTGAGGGTTGTGGTGAGACCAAAGGGCAGGGCTCGGAATTGGAAATGACTGGCTCCCAGCCAGAAGCGTAAGTGATTCCAGGAGGCCTGGTTTATCTTGATGTGATAATAGGCGTCCTTGAGATCGATGGAGCACATCCATACTCCTTTTCCCAACAATGGGAAAATGGTTTGAAGAGTGACCATTCAGAACTTGGACTTCCTGACAAAGCGGTTTAAAACGGCTGAAATCCAGGATGGGTCTCAAGTCCCCAGTTCTTTTGGGCACCAAAAATAACCTCGAGTAAGTTCCTGATCTAATCTGGTCTGAGGGGACTGGTTGGAGGACTCCTTTTTACAGCAGCTTTGAGACTTCTAACGCTGCTTGGTCCCTTTGACTGGGTGGAATGTCTAGGACTCTCTTGGGTGGCGGAGGGGGTAAGGGAATGGTGTAACCTCAGGCAATAATTTGAAGCACCCAACGATCCTGAGCGATGTTTTCCCAGGCTTGAAGATGCTTCGAGAAACTACCCCCGACTGGCTCCGGAGGCACAGACGGGCAGTCCCTCAGGGACATTGGTAGGAGGAACCACAAAAGGACTCGTGGTCTCCTGAGTTGCAGGGGCCTCCCCCGCCCCTAGGGCGACGTCTTCCAGAGTAATTCCCCCCTCCTCTGCCTCTGGAGGGGGGGGGTCACCATGATAGTCAGGATAAGACTTCTGAGACTTCCTGAACCACATCTTTCCTCCCCTCTGCGTCTTGGGATAAGGTCTAGAGGGAAGCGAAAAACGGGCCCCAACAGCAGAGTCTTTCACTTTGGGTCCAAAAACGGAGGACCCGTCAAAGGGAGCGTCCATGAAGGAAGACTTTAAGGCCTCCGCGAAGTGACACAGGTGCATCCAGGCTTGCCTCCTAAGGGCTACGCCTGAGCTAGCTGCCCTACCGGCCCCATCAGCTGCATAGGACATGAGCCTCATGGACGAGTTAACAGAAGACAGGGTAGACAGCTGGGCGTTGACAGTTTGGTTCACCGCCTCAGGCAAGTTACCCGACAGAGTATCTCCAAACTCCTTGAGGAGATCTCTTTGGAGCCTCGTAAAATGACACAAATAATTCTGTGACTGCAAAGTAAAGGTCGCTGAGGACAGGGTACGCTTTCCATACCGATCCATACTCCTAGACTCCTTGTTAGGACGACGAACGGAAGCAGAAGCCTCTGCAACTTCTTGCTGAGTGGCAGACGCCACCACCATGGCATCTACAGGAACTCCTTTCATCAAGAATTCTTTCCCCGGAGGTGCAGACAAAAACTTGTTGGGGAGGCTGGGAACCGGTTCCACAGAGTCAGGGTGTTCCCACACCCTTCGACAAATAAGGTTCAACAATTCATCGAAGGGGGGAAGACAACCAGGAGGTGGAAGGTTGGGCTCCAAAGGTCTTGAGGAAGACAGACTCCTCCTCAGAGGGGGGTTTGGAGGAGGAGTCGCCTCAGTCTCAAAATTTCCAGGATGTCAGACTTTGGGGACCCCTCTGCATCATCGAGGTCGGTGTCTGAGGTGATAGACTCATCTGGGGAGTCTATGTGCTTCTTCTTACACAGCTTCTTTCTGGGAAGCTCTTCAGGCAAGGACTCTGAATGGCCCTCAGAAAGCAGGGGACCAAGCATGGGGGTATCCTCAGGCCTTCAAGCTCCGCTGCCTGCTGATAGGGGGGCCTCAGAGGCTCTAGTTGCAGTGTCCGGGAAAGGAGTGGTTGACTCGAGTGATGTCACCGAAGACCTGGCCAGTGCGCTCCTCATGGCCTCGAAGGCAGGTCCACCTGAATCCGAGGAGCGACCAGTCTCAGAGACCACAATCGGAACAGGGGTCCCCCCGGCTGAAGCACCGAGAGGGAGACTCTGAGCCGAAGTCTGGAGCCCCGATGCATCCCCCTCGGGTCTGACAGACAAACCCAGTGTGTCAAACCATCAGATGGAACCGAAAGGGTTGGAGCCGAGGTCAGAGCCGAAAAACTCAAAGGGGGTTTCGAAACAGACCCAAGGACCTCACTCGACTCAGAACACTCCAGCTCCGATGACAAAGAGGTGGTCGGAGGAGGAATAATCGGAACAGACACAAGGACAGGCTCCGGAGCCGACTGGGCTGGAGCAGAGAATAATTTCGTTAACACTGGTGACTGTAGGAGCCTCTGCACCACCCTATCCAAATCCGACAACCTGGAGGACTTGGAGGACACAGAAGGGGGTCGAGAAGTCTTCTCTAATGGATCCAATGGAAAGCTAGGAGAATGGCTCCGAATCGGTTCCAAGACAATTGGAGCCGAAGTCGGCTCCAACACAACAGAAACCTCCTTCGGCTCCGAAGGCAGTGGAACCGAGGAAGCAGTCTCCATTACCGACAACATCTCCTGCGGCTCCGAGACCAATGGAGCCGAGGAAGGTGAAACAGTCTTTGATCTTTTCTCCGATGGCTCCGAAATGGAAGGAGCCAGAGATCTCTTTTTAGTTTTAGATTTCCTGCTAGGAGGAGAAGAGGCTAAAGCTTCTTCAGAGGCAGGTTTTACCAGGCCCTTAAGAATCAACTTATTTTTTCTCTCTTGCAAGACCCTGGAACTAAACGAATGACACACACTGCAGGACTCTTGCAAGTGTATAGCGCCCAAACAGTACACACAGATGGCGTGGCCATCAGTCAAAGACATCTTATTAGGAACATTTGGCGCACTTTCTAAACCCAGAAGGCCTATGCTCCCTCTGATTTTTGCCTGACATTTTAAAGTTTCACAGAAAAAAAGACACCACAGGAAAGAGACCTGACAAGGAAGAGAAGGGACTCTAACTTAAACGCCCCCAAACAACAAGAAAACACACCGAACAGGGCTAAGGCCCTCTAACTTAAACGGGCCTAGCCCACCAACACAAGTATGCCAACTATAACTTAAAACGACGACTGAGATCACAAAAAAACACGAACTATAAAGAACGTAGCTATTAAAATAGCTTTTGGTTGGAAAGACTTTTCCGAAAATTAAGTAAATAGTTTAAATAAGGTACTTGGCCACAGCAAAGCTAGAGACCATGTCTTCACTCAACGAGCAGCAAACGAGATCTGGGGGTTTGGGAGTGGTGCATCCTGGGATATAGGCTTAGCCCAGCCAATTGGAGACTTTGTGCTAGTTATAGCGGCAGAGTCGGAGCCGATTCTCGGCTCTGAGCCCGTCAGTAATGAATGTAGGCGAGATAGGACCACATTACACCCCGACTTTCCCAATGAAAATGCTCAGAGAGTATGCAAGGTTTCACCAGGGGAGAGAGATCCTCTGGGGGGAGCAGAGGGAATAGAGCCCTCCGCATCAGAATCCTCCTAGGTAGACAAGGGTAAATCACGGTCAGAGGAAACCGAAATTTCGGAATCCTGATCAGAAGTATCATAAGCAAACTCCGTCCTAGGTCTCTTAGAGTGGGAAGGTTGGCTTCCCCCGATTAAAATAATAAGTTCTTCAGCCATTCTCATCATTTGTTTTTTTTAGGCATAAAGGCCTGACCATGCGGTCCGGGTGTCAGTTTTCTAGGCATGGTTTGAGTTTTAGGCCTTGAAGAAGAAGATGGCGCCGGTTTAACACGCAAGTCAGTAGGCCTGAATACACCCTCAGAAGCCGGTGCCTGCACAGCGGCTCCGGACCCATCCAAGGTAGACATCCGCAGGTTCCAAAGTTGAAAGCATCTCGCAGCATACCGGACTCCGAATGGGTCTCAGTAGAAGCCTGCGAATCTGAAGTAGCAGGTATCAGGGGCTGCAAAAGCGCCAGAGTATCGGCGAACTGGACAGCTTGTCTGCCTTTACCTTTGCGTTTTTTTCGGAATGTCAGTAGTCGGATGGTTTACCAAAGACATATCAGGATAATTGAACAGAGCACCAAAATATTTAGAAGCGCAAATATACAGACAGATAGTTTGTGGTTTAAATACGGCACAAAACCGACAGCGAGGTATGTCGTGGTCATGGCCTAGGCAAGGAATACAGTACGAATGAAAATCTTTATGAGGTATTTGCTTTCCAGAAGAAATGCAATTATTTACTTTTACTGACATCGGATTAGAGCAAGAAAAAAAGTTTCAAAAATGGGGTACTTAGCTTTTAGTTGAAGACTTCGGTTCTGAAACTCGAAAAAGAAAATGTCAGATGTCGACTGGCACTTGCTAACTGCTTCGGGCACTGCACGGCAAGACAGACTGATGTAATGATGTCGGCTGCATGTTTTATACCCCTGATGACCTGACATCAAGGAAGAAGAAACCGCAATCGACGAAGGACCCAAGACATTGTTAATCAGGCCAACTGAGGGCTACTGCAAGCAGATAACCCAAATGTAATGACTACAACAGTGAAACACAAAGAACATCAGGGCATTACTGAGTAACAAATTTAAAAACTAAGGGATATGAATGTATTCCCAACCAGCAAATCCTACACACCATCATCTGCATACAACCGGATAAGCTATATGCCAGTGTAAACTTCAGTCTCATGTTGGTTGCAAATAGCATTATTTGTGAACCGTGGAACATACAGTGACCATCATATATAAAAATTAGTGACAGCAGGCGTAAATTTAAAATGTCAATTTATCACACAGTGCACAAAGACAGCCTTCTGGAAGAAAGCCACTGCAGTTAATATAAAAAAAGAAAAGTCCATGCAGATATAAATGCTGTATGCTCACACCACCTCCATTTTGTTAACTTACCGTACATGCAGATATAAATGCTGTATGCTCACACCACCTCCATTTTGTTAACTTACCGTACATGTGGGATGCCCAGACTCTTCTGAAGCAACTCGCAGTCCATTATCCAAGGTACTCACATTTGTTTCTGGAATATTCAGAAGTGTTTGGGCGTAAGAAACTGCACTCTGATGCCGCTTTAAGTTAAGAGCAGAAGTCTATAAACATACATACAAAAAGAAAAAATAAATAAATTCCACTTCATAGTATATGATGCAAACAAAAGATTACAGCCATTCTTCCAATGTAGTTTTTGGCAATAAAACAGTCCTAGTTCCTGAAGGTAGTGTTATCTCAATCAGGTCAGGAATCAAAATATTGTAAAAACTTGTGCCAAATCTCACAGCCTTTCATCACACAAGTGTGATATGCTGTACAATAAGTTGGAAGTGTTGGACTCCTGTCATGTAATAACAGTAAAATTAAAGAAATTAATTCTATGTTTTACAAGTAACACCGCAATATGCATTCTGAAGTTGCGTTTCTAAATTTCACTGGTCAGAGAGAAATTCCCAATGCTAGATAGTAGAGAGGATTTTGAGACAAAAAATGAGCTACATTCCTCATATGACATACTTTAAAGATGTACTCTGTTATGCCAAGGACTTTAAATGCCAAGCTTTGTTAAACAGACCATTAGGTATGCATGTTTTAAACAGTACAAAAGAACCTGTGGGGTGGAAGACAACCTGCAAACTACAGTTAAGTGCAATATTTTTGAAAAAACATTTTTAAACACTACCAGTTAGCACGACCTTGCCAAGCAATAAAATGTACCCGTTAAGATGAATATGCTGCTCACAGAAACTGGTTCAGTGACCTAGGAAAGGACAGTTTACCACAACACAAGTGACCTTGACTTGAAACACCCCAATGCCATACACCACCATTACTCTTGCTACCCAGCCAAGCTGTTATCACTAGCTTGTGTTCCTTTGAGGATAGACAAGATGTACTATAATGCAATGAAAGGACATAGCTGGTGGACAATAACGAGCTACCAAAGAGTGACGGAAGAAAAACTGGAAAGAAAGGGAAGCTATATATGTGGAAAACTGCACAATTCTGGATCACAGCACATTCTGCTGTCAAAGAATACAAGGTCCAAGAGTATAGCACAAGTTTACAAAATTTTATGAACTACTCTCCGATATCTCAAACTCATGCCCCTTGACTGGGGGGGGGGGGGGGACAAAAAAAAAAACAACACACACACAACAATAACAAATGGTCATAGGCAGTCAGATAAAAAACAAAAGTTATGAACTTGTAACACAGCTGTATCAATAGATGTATTCTCAAGGTGGCAAGACTAAGGCCACAAGCCTTAGGACCATAGGAACTCAAGACTTTCCTCAGATTACTATATACCACTCATGCCAGTGTCTAGGCATAGATAGATAAAGCCCTAACTACAGCTCAGGTGACCTGGGTTGAATTAGTGGCTCAGGCATCTTGGACACTGGCAGGAAAGGTAGGTATGTGGGCGTTTCCTTGTGACACTCCCTTGAAGAGGCTGGAATGTTGCTGTAAAGGAGACATAGTTCAGGAAGGGGAAAGGATTGCAGACCTGGCTGAGCTGCTGCAGAGATGGGAAGTGGTCCTGCATGTCCCAACTGCTCACCCAACCTTCAGATGCAACCACAATAAGGAAGTGTGTGTGTGTGTGGGGGGGGGGGGGGGGGTAACTTGGTAGGTCATTAAGTAAAATAACCCTCCAAGTTGAAGGTGGATTGCAAGGCCTATCAAGACACCTTTAGGATCTGCACCAATTCCAACACACACTACTGTAGTCCTGGAGCATAGGCCAATGGCTGATCCTACAGTGCCCACGTGCATCACCTGGTGTAAGATGTAGAATGAAAGGGGAGAGCAAAAAAAAGTGCTTCAAAAAAATTTCTATATACCACCCCTTCCCAAAAAGCACCACACCAGCTGTTTCAATCCAAATCTGAAATAGCTGCCCCAAGGCTGCAATATTAGAAGCCACAGGAAGCAAAGACCAACTTGCCCAGTGGTGAGGAAGATGGTCCATACCATTATGGAGAATGGACTCACATGAATCGCATAGACTGTATCCGATATACAAAACCCATCATCTAAGTCACAGGATAGAAGTTGTCCTAAGCTCTTTCTAATGGCAGGATCCACCATCAAGTGGACCCGAAACAGGATTTAGGTCTAAAACAGATCCAGTTTGTAATATTTCATAATGGTCATAAATTTTACAGACCATACATCCTGAAGACTTGAAGTTAAAGGAAGTTTCCTAAAGTACTTCGTCCTGTTCACTGCACACCATATGGTGCAACAAAAATTCCCAATGCTTGTAATACTGAGGGACAAAAATGGGTAAATGAATATCTTGGTTCAAATTAGACTCGGTGGCTAAAAGTAATAGTTCTGAGAAAAAGGCTACCCTAATGAAAGTCAAACTTGAAGGATCCACTAAACACATTTCTGATGTTCTTGCAGAAGCAATGGCCAACAGTACCTACAACTTAAAGGTGAACCTCAAGTTTGATCTTCCAAATAACTTCCAAGGAGGCACTGCAACACATATAATGAATGCACACTTCAAAAAGGTTTTAGAAACTTTCAGAGATGCTATGAAAAAAAACGCCACATCTTTGCCCTACTAAAACTTGTAGGTTATGGCCAGGTGTACTTTCACACAGGAGTCTGACCATGATCAAAAATATCAGAAAGACAGGAATGGATCACCAAGTACAACTCCTTAAAATTTTCTTTTAGAGCCAAGAGTATCCACTCACCATTATAACTCTTTATAGTACTAGGCATCTTGAGTGAGAAGATAAGACACCATTATTCCTTAAAATATGAGTGTTGGCAACCATTAAAAGCAGAGAAAAAAAAAACAGCAAGCTGCAAGACAAATTCCAATTCAGATTTGCCCAGTGGAGGGACAATATCTTTCACAGATGTCAGCAAGGTTAGTTCTTCTAGATGAAGACGACAAGGGAACTATACCTGCTGATGCCAGCAAGATGCTATAAGAATAGCTTTTGCTTTGAGAAGCTTTACTCTGTGAACAAAGTTATTACAGGAAACTAGAAGAGACAGTAAAAGTCAAGTTGACTACCTAAGGCAGGTCATGGCCCTTCACTGTGCCTGGATGACGGAAAAGTCCTTGAACTTGCTGGCTAGAGTGACAACAGATAAGCTTCATCATCAAGGACTTTAGGGATTACTAACAGGGACAAGTATCTGCTCAGTTTTCCACCAGTAAAATAGACTCCACTGGAATGTGGTCTATAACCAGGAAATGTTTTCTGAACTGGCTCATTCCAGAAGAGAGAAAACTGCACATCATCTGGGTAGGACTGTACCCCCCCTCCCTGCTTGCTGAGTTGCCATACAAGACCGACAAGCTGTTTATCAGTATTACAAATACTCTGAATGGTGGAGAATCCTGAAGGTCTGAAGTGACAAAGCAATGCCTACAGCTACAGTGAACTAGCATGCAGCCAATCTCCAGACAACTGATTGGGCACAGGAATGTAGTTCATAGGTAGGTACTAGGCTATAAGCCCTGGGGCCTATACAAGCCAGCCAAAAAGGTACCCTGGCTTTTGCCACTCAAGAAAATTATTTTCCTGTGCCACTGTCGAGCAGAGTCACAGAGGTGATCCCCGGGGTGAATTTCCTATTTCCCATCCAAACATCAAGCTTTATCTTTAAGAGTGCTAATGAAGAGCTTTGTTTGATATAGATAGGTAGTTTATTCCAGAGTATGGGAAGTCTCTGGGACAGGAATCTATCCCTCAGGCATGTTCCGTTTATTGTGGTGACAAAGTTTAGGTCCGTAGAGCGTGTAGCTCGGAGGGATTGGGATTTCTTTAAGTGCAGCATGTCCAACAGCTCTGGGTTTGACATAGCTTTGTATGTTAGGCAGAGATCACCTCTGAGTAGGCAATATGCGAGGGAGTAAAGCTGGAGTTTTTTTTTTAGACCGTCTGCGTAGGGGCATCTACGTAGTGCATGAAAACACTGCAAATCCATCTGGGTTTGCATTCAGGAGCATTATAACATCTAAATCTCAATTCACACTGGAGATGTTCGTAATTACGGAGGCACTTAATTAACCATGCAATGAAGTCTTAACTGCAGTTGAGGATGTTCAAGAAAAAAACATACAGATATCCAACATGGCTGCGCAATCCCTGCAACTATCTGAGGAGAGAGCTACACTCAACTCTAGCCCAATTAACAGCGATGATTCAATCAATCAGTTTTAAAATGATACTGCAGTTCTAAAAGGGACCACTGCTAAACAAGATGGGAGATTATAGCCATCAGAGGCCACAGAGAGGCAACAGGTAAGGAGAGGAATATAAAAGGAGAGAATTATGGGGCGGTCACAGCAAACATGTGACATGCAAACAAAACCCCACAGACTGGAGATTAAGCTGGAGAACTTAAAGAGAATCTAAGCAGGCAAACCAACCTCCATTTCAATGGAACACCAGAAGGGACAGAGGAAAGACAGCCTACTGAATTTACTGTGAAGGAGTCAAGATCGGTGTTACAACTGAATAGTCTAAACGGTGGTGGAGAGAGCCCACAGGATCAACACCAAGTACAGACTGCCTAATGCTCCACGGCACTTCACCATGCACTTTTTGACTTGTACAGAGTGTCAATGCTGAGGAAGTGCAAGGAGAAAGGAAGTACCTTGTGGGAATACCAGTGAAAGTTGTTGCATTTACAGCAACGTTATATTCTTTAGGAAAAAGGTGATTGTATCCTACATCAGAAAGATGAGACGCACAAGTGCCTCTTTCAGCCAAGACCTGCTGCAGCGTTGTATATTACATACACTGGAAAATGCATGGTATTTGAGCTGCCAGGGGATGCGGATGCTTTTATTTGCAAGATTCACAGGCAGACTGGGCTGGAAATGACATTAGCCATACAGATGAAGCAGAGGCAAGGAGGAAAAACTATTGTCAAGAACAGCCCCAAATTCAGCTGGGAAATCATTGCCAGAGAGGAAACAGGCAACACCAATGGGGAAACGTTTAAACAGAAAGCACGAGGACTAAAGGTTGTGCAAAGCAATCCCTTACTGCAGCGAGGTGTCAATGAACAACAGATAAGACTCAGCAGAAGATGATGATTAATCTGATACAGTAAACCGCACACACCCTAACTCAACTCCAGCATAAAGATAGTTGGAAAGATCCCTAGAGCAGAGAATGCTGCCCTGCATCAGGTGGCATGTGAATTTGAAACTCTTAATTACCCTCCAAATGTTACAGTTCCTCTTAAGTTATGTTTTACCTAGTTGGAGGGGCTGATCACTATGCTTACTGCGAACAGCTTAACATGTGGGAGGTGTATACCAGCCCTCTTGGTGGCACACTGTTCATCTCTGTTTTGCCATACTATTTCTACATATATGTGAGAGACAGGACTAATTTAAATATTTATTAAAATCTGTCATCAAAAAGGTGTCACTGTTCAGCTCAAGACAGTTAATCTGTTGGAGGATTGTTATTTTGTTAATGATAAACAGCTCCTGGTTGCCCCCCCCCCAGTGTCATGGGTTCATTTGCTACAAAAGCAGACACTGTTCTTGCTCCAGTTTTGTGGTGAATTATTTGAAGAACATTTTGTCTTTAACAGACAATTTGATATTGAGTATGGATAACATAGCCTGATCTGAACCATTCAAAACAGTGGGTGCTTTAAGGGGGACAAGACTGAGAAAGGGGAAGTTAAAAGCATATCATGCCATGAAGCAGCAAACTTGCATAAATTTGTGTGACAGACTTGACTGACAACTGTTTCCTGAATAATAAAAACAGATCAAAATATGAATTGTGTTACGTTTCAAAGGAGGTGGAAGGGATGGGATGTTTTTAAACTGTACTGCCTCAACACAAAGTGGGTTTACATTTTATTACTTTGACTGCAAGGTCTTTGTTGCCCGTATATAACAAAAATGGGTCACTACTAACGTGAAAACAGGAAGAGTGATCCTTCTTGGTTGTTATTATGGCCCAAATGAGGACAATCTGCACTTTATAGGTTCATAGCTAAGTACTAGGCTATCAGAGAGCATCTTTAAGCCTAGCCAGAATGTGTTGGCTTTCGCCACCCCCTTAGATTAGTTCCCTGTACCACGGTCCAGCAGAGCCATTAATTCCCAGTGCCTCGGTCCAGCAGAGCCACTGCAGTGATCCCTGGGGTAAACTTTCTGTTTCCCATCCACTCGTCGAGATTTCTCTTGAAGAGTGTTAAGTGAGGGATCTGCCTAATGTAGACTGGAATCCTGTTCCAAAGCATGGGGAGTCTCTGGGACATGAATCTATCCCTCCAGCATGTTCTATTTATCAGTGTGGTGAGGTTTAGATCCCTAGAGCATGTGGCTCTTGTGGATTTGTTTTTTTTTTTAGGTGGAGAATGTCCATCAATTCTGGGTTGGACATGGCGTTGTATGTCAGGCAGAGATCACCTCTGAGTAAGCGGTATGCAACAGAGTACAGCTGGAGTTTCTTCAGTCGGGCTGCATAGGGCATCTGTTTGAGGCAAGTAATCCTCTTGGTGAGGTACTTCTGTGGTCTTTCCAGCTGTTGCAGGTGTCTTGTAAGGTACATCCCAAATGGGGCATTGTACTCTATGACGGGTCTGCTTATCAAAGGAGATATTACTATCTACTTGGGTCCCCAGATCCCTTATTACATTTTCTGTATTTAGGAGACTACCACTTATGTGGTAGCTCACTGGTACTTTTTCCAAAGGGGAGGACTATGCACTTTTTGGCATTTAGCTTGAGGCCATGACTTTGACACCAGGTATCCACCTCAGTGAGACCCTTCTGGAAGGATGTCTATCAGCTGGAGAGTCAATTATGGCCCCCAGTTTGCAGTCTGCGAACTTGGTCAGCCATATAATCCTTCTGTGCTTGCCTGTACCTCTAAGTATATACCCAATAGGAGGGATCCCAGGACTGAGCCCTGGGGGGCGCCACTTGTAACTAGTTTAGAGTCGGACCTAGAGCCTGCAACTCTCACCGTGTGGATTCTGTCAGTGAGCCAAATGGCTACACATTCCGTGACGTAGGGGTTTATGTTCAGGCTGGTGAGCTTGTCTATAATACCAGAATGGGGAATGGTGTCGAAAGCCTTTGCGAGGTCTAGGTAGGCTGTGTGGACCTCCTTTCCCTAGTCTAAAGCCTTGGTAAACTGTCTCAAAGAAGTCCACCAGGTTTAGAAGACATGATATGCCCTTAAAGCGAAACTGGGTAGGGCCCAATGTTTGAAGGTTCCCAATGTCTCTGTTAATGAATTCCATGACTATGCGCTCCATAGCCTTGCAGACTAGGCTAGTCAGGCTTATAGGGCGATAGCTCTCGAGGTCCATTGTGGCTACACCTTTGAGGAACGGGATAACTGTTGCTGTGCACCACTCTATGGGTACGTAGCCTTAAGAGAGGCTGAGTTTGAACAATGTGTTTAGGTGAGGGGTTCATTCATTTTGGAGCTCTTGTAAGACATAGCCTGGGATATCATCTGGTCCCACTAAAGCTGTATTTTTGACTTTGGATAGGGCCGTTTTAACCTGTGTGTCAGTGATTGCCGGGGCTCTACATTCTTCTGGTATGGTTATGGGCCATTTAGGGGGTGAGAGGGGGGGTGAAGTTTGCACTAAACCTGTCTGTCAGAATGTTGGCAATATCAGTCGGTTCAGTGTATTTTGTGCCATTCTGCACCAACTCAGAGCAGATCTGAGAGTTTCCACTTAGGTTCTTGACACAGCTAAAGAATGCTTTGTGGTTATCTTTGGAGTCCTTGGCAATTTTTCTTTCGAAGCTAGCCTTGGATGATTTTATGAGGGGGATCGTTATGAGGGGATCGTAGTTTCTTGCCGATACCAATCAGGGATGTCTTTCCTTCTTGGGATTTTACTCTCTTCTGTACTAGTTTCCTCCTCCTACTTTATAGCTTGTTTATGGCAGGGGTCCACCAGACTAGTTTACTTTTCTTGGAGGAGCGAGTGTTGGTTTTACTTGGGATAGCACGATCCATGCATTCTTGCAGGTGCTCATAGAGTGCCTCTGTAAGGGATTTAGCAGCTTGGACAGTATTGTCCTTTAGCATGGGGGCTGTGAACCTTTCCACCTCGGTCTTAAGTAACGTGGAGTTTGCTTTTGAAAAGTTTTTCACGGTGGTTTTCTTGATTGGGGGTGGAGGCAGAATGTGGATATCCAGCGTGATTAGTCTATGGTCTGATCTAACCAGCGAGGGTTTGACCTCTGGTATGGAACACCAGTCGCCCATGTTGGTGATTACTAGGTCCAATATGCTGTCGCCTCTGGTGGAGGTGTTGACCAGTTGACCCAGGGCGTTTGAGTTTATAAATTCTAGAAGCGATGAGTTAGTACTTGAGTAGTTCTCCCAGTTAACGTTTGGGTAATTGAAATCACCCAATATTAGGGTGTTTGGTAGGACCTTCATATTTTCCAGTGTCTCCAGAAACACGAAATGGGGGTCCTGGGTCATGGTGGGTGATCTGTAGCAAACTACAATTTGAATTGCAGTTTTGCTCATAAGTTGCACATGGATGATCTCCGAGGCATTGTACTGTGCCATTAACCTGGAAGTGTGGGTAACATTGATGAATATGGATACACCCCCACCTTTTGTGTTTCAGTCTGGGTTCTGTGGCCGAAAAGTATGGTGAGAGTTATATCCTGATAGTGCTGGGGTGCTCTCTGGAGCCTTAACTCAGGTTTCTGTTACTGCACAGATATCGATGTTCTCCATACTGAGGAGTGCCTCGAGTGCATGCAATTTGAGGTTTAGACTTCTGGCGTTGAGTAGCATTAACCTCAGTTTTTGGTTACTTGTGCTATTTATGGTGCTGGGTTTCTCTTTTGAGCCTTGCCTAAAAAAGGCACTACGGGGGCAGCAAAAGCCTTGGCCAGTATTTGAAAGTCTAAGGGTGACAAGTAAAAGCCATCTCTTGCGAAGCAACGTGGCTTATTGAGCATGTTATCCCAGGTGGACAGATACCGGATCCCCTTTGAATGACACCAGAAACTTGGCCAATTGTTGAAATTGATCATTTTTTCTTTATATACTGTGGCATCATTCTTGGCGAGGGCAGGATACTCAGGGTCATACTGGCCTGGGCTACGTGATCAGAGAGCTCTTCCATGTAGTCCAGGGAGGTACATCTCAGGTCATTCACACCAACATGGACAATGACAGTCGTATTTGTACTTGTTCTGGAGTGACCTGAGTGCTTGTGTTATGTGGCGGATCCTGGCGCCCGACAGACAGCTAACTGTAACCTTCTCCTTGTCCAGCCTAGTTAGTGGGACATCACTGTGCCTGACTATAGAGGCAATTATTACTAGTGTGTTGGGTATGTTATTTTGCCTTAGGGCTGTGACTGCGTGGCACACTGATTATGTGAAGTATGTGTTTCATGGTTTGTGATGGGGTGTGGAAGTTGCCTGGGTGTCTGCTTTGGAGGTCTCTGTTGCTTTTGCAGACTTTTATTTAGAGCCTCCAAGTATGTTTTTGTGTATTTGTGTGTGTTACTTGCCGGTGTTGGTTTAGTAGGTCTATGTGAGACTGGTGGCGTATTGCAAGTATTTTTCTTCTCTCGACTGCCAGTTCCAGTCTTGGGTTGAGAGAGCTTTGCCTCCAGTTTGGTTGCATAATTGCATCTCTCGCATATATTAGTGCTGGGTGGTAAGAGGAAAGGGTTGTCCGTGCACATGAGGCAGTTGTAACATTGCCTCAACATGCCCAGATTCAGCAGTTGGACTGGAGAGTACACCTGAAAAAGAAGTTATGTACTCACCATAACGTTCCATCTGAGTAGTTATACTTCATTTTCTGCAACCTGTGGGCATTCGGATCCATATTGGATCAGAGCCAGCAACATTTTATCAAGCATCTGCTCCAAGCTCCTCCCCTTACCCATAACCCCTCACCTCTCCTACCTTCCCTCAAATCGAGTTAGCCACTAACCAAAACTATTAACAACTCAATAACATTAACATTAACCTAGAACAGGTTCGGGGGAAGGAGGGAGGAACGGTTGCAGAAAAATGAAGTATAACTACTCAGATGGAACGTTATGGTGAGTACAGAACTTCTTTATCTGCAACCTGTGGGACAGTGTCCCCAGCAACCAAAACTCCTGGGAGGCCACCATGGAGGGCTATTCCTGAGCACCACAAAAAATTAGTATTAGCAGCTGTATTTAGAGCACAACCAAAAGCTGTTTGCTGAATTTCCTGTTTGCACTTAATTTTAAATCGTTTTTTTCTTAAAACTTGCATATTTTCTGTCCTTGACCTAGCACTCTTGTGTGGGGTCATTTACTGCACTGTTATAACTTGATATTACTTGTGAACCTCTGCTATCTCTGTAAAAAACAAAAACAAAAACAAAAAATCTTGCTTTTTTCCCACTTTTCTGAGAGTTAAAAAAGTTCAGTTACAGGCTTGCTGTTCCTGAACTGTTTGAAAGTTTCTGTGAGGCCATTTTTGCTTGGGCTGAAGGAGGGTCTCTCTGTTGATCAGTGGCAGTGACTAACATTGAGCAGCTTCCCTGCCCCCCGTAGAGGTGGTTACTGACTTGAAACTGTAGTTTTATTTTCCCTTTTGGGTCTATTCCTGCTTCTTTCCAGCCCCTGCTATCAAGCACGCTTTAACGTGCTTTAGCACGATTTAGCGTGGAGTTGCCACTAGAGCAGCATCGGGCAGCGCCGGTTAAACTCTTTCTGGCTCCAGAAAGTCTGTTCTTCAATTTTTCCCTTAGAACTGCTCTGTTAGGAACCTAAACAGTTTACACCTACACTAAAAAGTGCAGCACTTGTTCCAAATAGCTTTTTCTTCTCAAAAAGCTCAGCACTTGTCTTATAAGCATATCCCTTGTCTTATAAGCATTCTCTTTGCAGGTCAAGCACTCCTATATTATACAAATCTCTCACTAGCAAAACCCCCCAGGAGTGCCCACTTCCCTGCTAAGCCCACTACTTTTCTGTCTCATACCAACTCATAATTCTTTCTAGCATGTCGAAGGGTCAGATGCTGGCGTCCTCTCCTGCCCAGTTGGTGAATCTGGGAATTCTGAGACAATGTTACAATTGCCTCATGTACACGGACAACCCTCTCCTCCTCCCACGTAACACTAACACTTGTGAGAGATGCAGCTATTTAGCCAGACTGGAGGCTGAGCTCTCTCAACTCAGGACTGGCAAGACCAGGCAGGAGGAGAAGGCAACTACACACAACACAATACCAGTCTCACATAACTCAACCACACCACTGAATCAAACACAAACACACTAAGACATACTCAGAGGCTCTGAGTAAAAATTTACCTAAACAGCAGAGGCCTCCAAAGCAGACACCCAAGCAACTGCAAACTCAATACACCACACAAACAACACATAAAAAACAAAATCAGTGTGCAAAGCAGTCACTGCCCTTAAGGCCAAATACAACACCAAACATACTTGTCATAGGGGACTCATAGTCAGACACACTGACGTCCCGCTCACCAGACTGAGTAAGGAGAAGGTCACAGTAAGCTGCCTGTCGGGCGCTAAAATCCGCCACATAACACAAGCACTCAGGTCTCTCAACAGCAGGTACAAGTACGACTCAGTCATTGTCCACGCTGGTGTCAACGACCTGAGACGTACCTCCTTGGACTACATGAAGAGAGACATTGAGGAGCTCTCTGATTATGTAGCCCAGGCAGGTATGACCCTGACCTTGAGCAGTATCCTACCTTCACTAGAATGATGCCACAATACAGTGATAAGATGATCAGCTTTAATAATTGGCTTAAATTCTGGTGTCATTCAAAGGGGATCCAATGTCTGTCTGCCTGGGCTGACATGCTGGACAAGCCACGCTGCTTCGCAAGGGACGGCTTGCACCTGTCACCCCTAGTCTTCCGGATATTGACAAAGGCTCTTGCCACCCCCATAGTGCCTTTTTTAGGCAAGGCTCAAATTCTAAACCTACCACCCTAGAACACAAAAAAGTAAAAAAACTAAGGGTAATGCTGCTCAATGCCACAAGTCTCAATCTCAAGATGCACGCACTCGAGGCCCTTCTCAGTATGGAGAACATCGATGTCTGTGCTGAGACAGAAACCTGGTTCAAGGCTCCTGAGAGCACCCCAGCACTAGCAGGTTTCACCTCATATCATGCGTTCCGGCCCCAAAATCCGGACAACACCAAGAAAGGAGGGGGGGGTGTCCATACTCATAAAGGACACCCACACCTCAAGGTTGGTGGCAATGCACGATGCATCGGAGACCATCCAGGTGCAATTAACCATAGGCAAGACTGCTCTGCAATTTGTAGCATGTTACAGGCCACCCTCTCAAACTCAGGAACCTCACATGGCCTTCCTGAAAACAATGGAGGGGATAAATGCATCTCCAAACACCATCATACTAGGTGACTTCAACTACCCTAATATAGACTGGGAACACTACTCAAGCCCAAACACTCTAGCCCAAAGGTTCCTGGAGTTCATAAACTCAAATGCCATGGAACAACTAGTCACCATCCCCACAAGAGGAGAAAACATACTTGATCTCATCATCACGAACATGGGATCACAATGTTCAACACCGGAAGTATACCCCTCACTGGTGAGATCAGATCATAAACTAATCTCGCTGGAGGTCCTCATCCCGCCCCACCTGAAATAAAAAGACCACAGTGAAAAACTTCTCAAAAGCCGACTTCACACTTCTAAAAACTAGTGTGGTCTCCTTTAAGGCCCCTGAGCCAGTGGTAAACATTACTCAAACCGCTGAATCACTTACAAATGCCTTCTACCAGCACCTACAGGACTGCATGGATCAGGCAATCCCAAACAAAACTAAGACTCTCTGTACCAAAGGCAAGCGTCCAGTCTGGTGGACCCCAGCCATAAACAAGCTCTACAACAAAAGGAGGAAGCTACTAAAAGGTAGAGCAAAATCCTTGAAAGATAAGATACCTTTGATCATTATAAGTAAAAAACTAAGAGCTCTCATAAAATCATCCAAGGCAAATTTTCAGAGAAAAATCGCCAAGGACTCAAAAGACAATCATAAGGCCTTCTTTAGCTATGTTAGAAACCTAGGAGGAAACTCCCAGATATGCTCAGAATTAGTTCAAAATGATGTGAAGATTACTGAACCTACACATATTGCCAACATACTGGCTGACAGGTTCAGTGCAAACTTCTCTCCCCCCCAAAAGGAGAGATATCTATACCAGAGGATTGTAGCCCCCCAAACATCTCCAACGCCCAGGTGAGAACTTCTCTCTCCAAAGCAAAAAACACAGCATCCATGGGACCGGATGGTGTCCCCGGCTGTGTGCTCCACGAACTCAATGAGGAATTAAACCCGCAGTTAGGACAGCTGTTTAATCTTAGCCTCACCTCAGGATACGTACCCAAGGAGTGGCGCACGGCGACTGTGGTCCCACTTCACAAGGGCGGTGCCTCCACCGACCCTGGAAATTACCGTCCCATTAGCTTGACAAGCCTTATCTGCAAAGCCATGGAGAGGATCATAATGGAACTCATAAATAAAGACATAGGGAACTTGCAGACTTTGGATCCAACCCAGTTTGGCTTTGTCAAAGGCAGATCATGCCTTTTAAACTTGGTTGACTTTTGAGACAGTCACCAAGGCCATTGATGAGGGAAAGGCAGTCCATACAGCCTACCTTGACCTGGCAAAGGCCTTCGACACAAGACCCCACTCAGGTATCATCGAAAAACTCATCAGCTTGAATGTAAACCCATACATCACAAGATGGGTTGCAAACTGGCTAAGTGACAGAACCCACAGGGTCAGAGTTGCTGGAGCCATGTCAGACTCAAAGCCTGTCACAAGTGGTGTCCCACAGGGCTCAGTCCTGGGTCCACTCTTGTTCGGCATCTACTTTTCTGAAGTACAAGCAAACACAGGAGGGTTATGGCTGACAAAGTTTGCAGATGACTGCAAACTGGGCGCCATAGTCGAAAACACATCTGACAGATATCCTTCAGAAGGGCCTCACAGAAACGGATAACTGGTGCCAGAGCCATGGCCTAAAGTTAAATGCCAAGAAATGCATAGTCATACCCTTCGGGAAAAACAAGGTTACCCCTAGCTACCATATAGGTGGCAATCCACTGAGCACAGAAGAAGTCATCAGGGATCTGGGGACCCAGGTTGACAGTAGCCTTCGCTTGACACTCATGTTGCTAAAGTAGTTAGGAAAACCTTCTACATTGCCCACCTGATCATGAAGGGATTCACATCTAGATCAAGGGAGGTCATCGTCCCCCTGTACTCATCACTCATTAGACCTATGATTGAGTACAATGCCCCATTCGGAATGTATCTGACCTGACACCTGCAGCAGCTGGATAGGCCCCAAAAGTTCCTCACCAAAAGGATAAAGGGTCTCAAAAATATGTCTTATGCTGCCCGACTGAAAGAACTCCAGCTCTATTCAGTCTCATACAGCTTGCTCAGAGGTGACCTGTGCCTGACATATAAGGCCATGTCAAACCCTGATTTGATGAATATGCTTCGCCTCAAAAAATCTAGATCCCTCAGAACCACAAGGGCGGGAGACTTAAACCTTGACACGGTTATTAATAGAACGTGCTGGAGGGACAGATTCATCACCCAGAGACTCCCTATGCTGTGGAACAAAATCCCGGTACATGTGAGGCAGAGCACCTCGCTGGCCTTGTTCAAGAGGAATCTTGACCAATGGATGGGGGATCGCAGATATACCCCAGGGAGTACTTCAGTGTCACTGCTTGACAGAGGCACAGCAAAATAATAGGCATAGTTTTATTCAAACTAAAGGGGTGGCGAAAGCCAAATAACTATGGGCTAGGCTTATAAATGCCCTTGGGCAGATAGCCTAGTATGAACCTATGAACTTATAAGGAGATATGAATGGATGTGACCTTGTCCAGGTCGCTGCTGCACAGATATCCAGAGAAACCCTAGGCCAAAAAGTAGCAGAAGTTGCCATAAATCTGGTGGAATGGGCTTTAATAGGACCAGGTGGGGATAGGCCTTTATTCTTACAGACTTGCAGTATACATTGTGTAATCCATCTGGCTAAGGAGACCTTGGAAATGGCCTTGCCCAAAAAGGGTCTAGAAAAGAACACGAATAATTGGTCAGACTTACGAAATTGCTTAGTCCTGTGTAGATAAAAACAAAGCTGTCTATGAACATCTAGCAAGGGCAGCTTATATTCACCCTTGATCTGGAAATTTGGAAAGAACACAGGCAGATTTAATCTGGTTAATATTGGATTCAGAAGCCACTTTCGGTAAGAAGGAGGGGTTCGTGCGAAGCAAAACCCTGTCTTTATGAAAAATCAAGTAGGGGGTGGCACGGCAGACAAAGCTTGGATCTCAGAAACCCTTTTAGCCGAAGTAATGGCCACTAAAAAGGCCGTCTTCCAGGACAGAAATTTTAAGTCTACTCACGCTGCTGGTACAAAAGGGGGTGCCACCAATGCCTGCAGAACTAGAGTAAGGTCCCAAGGGGGGGACTGAATTCTTGGGACGCAAGAGAAAAGTACCTTTTAGAAAAGCCTTGCACAATCTCCAGGAGGCCAGAGCATTCAAATTTTCGCCAATATGAAACTTAGATATGGATGCCAGTTGTACTTTCACTGTGGAGGAACTAGCCCCTTGTTGAAAAATATATGACAAAATCTCCAAGACTGCAGGAACCGGGGAAGTAAACGGATCTAGGTTTCTCTGAGAAGCCCAAATAGAGAAGAGTTTCCATTTGCTGCGGTAAACCTTCCTAGTGGAAGCTTTGAGGGATGCCACCACAATACTCTTTACCGAAGATGATAAACCGGGAGTCCTAGCAATCAGGGGAACTGGAGCAACCAAGCTGCCAGCTTGAGGGATGTCCAGGTCGGGCGGACTGATGCCCAAGGGATAGGATATGAGATCTGGGCAGGGATCTAGAACCCATGGAGGAGTTAGAGCATGAGACCAGAGGAAGGGGAACCACACTTTACGTGGCCAGAACGGGGCAATGAGGATCACGTTGCACCCCAGTCGGTATGCTTTCTGAAGAAACTTCGGAATTAGAGGTAGTGGGGGATAGGCATACAGTAACGTGGGAAGCCAAGTATGGACTACAGCATCTCTGGGGGAGTCCCCTGGGGAGGGGATTAGAGTGAAGAACTCGCTGCACTTTGCTTTGGAAGGAGATGAGAAGAGATCGCAGCAAAGGTGACCCCACACTAGGAAGATCTCCTCCGCTATTGACTGGTTCGGAGACCACTCATATGGCATTAGAATAGCCCGACTCAAATCTGTCCACTGAAATGTTGGAGCGTCCCAGGATGTGCGTTGCGATCAGAAACCGACTGGTGGAAATCGCCCACTCCCACTCTCTCATGGCAGAGAGAGCAACATCTGGTCCCTCCTTGTTTGTTGATGTACCAGACAACGGACATGTTGTCTGACTGAACTGCAATCGTCCCCGGTGGGAGAACAGTGTGAAAAGCTTGCAACGCTAAAAGCACTGCCCTCATCTCCAGAACAGTGATATGCAATCTGGTCTCTGTTTGGGACCACGTGCCTTGGACTATCCTTTCCAAAAAGTGCCCCCCACCCCCCACCCGAGCTGGAAGGCGTCCGTGGTCACTGTGGCTTGGGCTGGGGATGTTAGGCATGGGCGACCTGCCAAGATTTCCTGCAACTGGAACCGCCTAAGAAGAGAAGTCTTGCACGCTTTGCTGATCCGTATAGGGTAGGTCCATGGGGAGGTCTAACCAAGACCACTGAACTGCCAAGGTCCACTGAAGCACCCTCATGTGAAAGCATGCACATTGTAGAATTTGCTGCTACCATGGAGCTTAGGGCATGGAGAATGTCGCTCGCCATTGGTGTCCTGGGGCCAAGGAACACTGACACATGGGCCCGTAGGTTCTGAATCCTGTCCTGAGTGAGAAAAACTTGTAATAGTAGAGTGTCCAACCATACCACTGTGAATTCCAAGGTCTGTGTCAAATTGAGGCAGGACTTGGAGATGTTGATGGTGATCCCTAGATTGACTGCAAGATGCATGAAGGAGTCTCTGGCCAAGCAAAGTAGAGACACTTGGTGATAGCAGCGAGGAACCAATCGTCTAGGTAAGGAAACACCTGAATTTCCTGAAGCCTCAGGTGAGCCGCTACTACTGCCATAACCTTGGTAAACACCCTGGGGGCTGTGGTGAGACCAAAGGGTAGGGCTCTGAACTGGAAATGATTGGCTCCCAGCCGGAAGCAAAGAAATCTCCTGGAGCTTCTGCAATTCTTGATATGGTTGAAAGCGTCCTGGAGGTCTATCGAACACATCCAGTCACATCCTCGGAGATAAGGTAGGATGGACTGTAAGGTGACCATCCGGAATTTCTGCTTGACTACAGATAGATCCAATATGGGTCTGAGGTCCCCAGTCTTTTTTGGCACTAAAAAGAACCTGGAGTAAATTCCTAATCTGGGGGGACCGATTCAATGGCCCGATTATAAAGCGGCTTTGAAATCTCGTGCGCTGCGGCCTCCCTTTGAGCGGGTGGGACATCCAGGAGGCACTTTGATTGTATAGGTGGGGTGATGAACGGGATGGAGTACCCTCTGGATATTATTTGGAGCACCCAACGGTCTGTCGTGATGGACTCCCAAGCCATTAGGTGCAAAGACAATCTTCCCCAGACTATCTCCAGAGGAGGGCAGTCTGGGCAACCCCTCAGGGTTGCTGTGCGGGTCGGTCTGAGGTGGTCTCCCTCGACCCAAAGTTCCTCAGACCCACTCTGCCTCTGGGGCGGCATCTGTCTTGTCCCCCTCGGCCTCTAGGGGATGAGTCATCCTGAATGTCGCGGGAAAACTGAGATTTTCTGAACCACATCTTCTGCCCTCTCCTATTCCTAGAAAAGGATCTTTGAGGGCTAGAGAAGCGGACTCAACGGCAGACAGAGTCTGTCTTTCTCACTCTGGACCAAGGTGTCACAAACTGTCTTCCCAAAAAGGGAGGAACCATCAAAGGGAGCACTCGTGAAAGATGCCTTGAAGGGATCATTGAATTGACAGAGACTGAGCCAGGCATGCCGCCACATAGCTACGCCAGTCCCAGTCGCCCTAGCCGCTCCTTCCATTACATGGGAAAGAAGATGCATGGACGTGTTAGAAATGGATTTCAGAGTCGACATTTTCACCGAGAACAACCACTTATCCTCTGGAGACAAGGACTCGGGGGGGTGACACAGCAAATTCCGTGACCAGGTCTCGCTGGAGTCGAATGACGTGTGCCAAATAATTCAGCGCTCGTATGGAAAACGTCACTGAAGAAAAAACTTGCTTCCCAAAGCGGTCCACCGCCCTAGACTTTGTCCGGTGTATGGACCAAAGAACTTTCCTGAGCCAGTTCTCTCTTGGTGGCAGCCGCCACCACCATAGCATCCACAGGGGATCCCTTGTACCAAGCCTGTCTGTCTGTGGGAGGAGAAAGGATCCTGTCTAGGCATTTGGGTATTGGCTCTATGGTGTCAGGCTCCTTCCATATCCGCGTGGTGATAAGATCCACTAATGGATCTGCAGGAGGGGACACCCAGGATGTAGATGGGCCCGTGCCAAAGGCCTCCAAGAATACCGATTCCTCCATTGAGGGTTTTGGGGCTGACCAACCTCCTCTCTGGCAGAGGATTTCCATGAGGTCTCCAAAGGAGACATCCTCGGGAGGTGACCTATCCTCGGGAGGTGACCTGGGGGAACCCTCACCTTCATCCAAGTCAGTATCTTCTGTGAGGTACTCGGGGGAGGGGGGGGTGTCCATGTGCTTCCTCTTACACGAATGCTTATGTGAGGCCTCCTTCAGGAGACTCTGAAGACTGCTCATAAAAGTCATGGGGGGGTTTCCACAATGGGATCCACCTGGGGGTCTTCTGGCATGGGCTGTCCCTGGGGCAGGCTGATGGGAGTCGTGACCAAATCCAAGGCAGTCTGGGCGGAGTCCAAGGCAATGGGCTGGGGTCTCAATCCCTGGGAGAAAACCCTCTCCACCACATCGAAAAAGAGGAAGGAGAGTGCACCTCCTTGGCAATCAACAAGGAAGTTGTTCTCCCCAGTTCTGTCGTGAGGATTGGGGCCGAGGCCAAGGTAGCCAGGGTTCTGAAGGAATGGCTCAGATCCAACAAAGTCGGAGCCGAAGACATCTCCATTCCCTCGGATCCGGCTCCCTGTTCTCGGCCCCGAGAGTTGCTCGGATCCGAACAAGTCTGACCCAAGGAACTCAAGCTAATGGCCGGCGTCGGGGTTGAAGAACCATCGGCACTGGACCCCCAGCTCCTCGGATCCATAAAACCAGAGACCGATGGTTGGATCAGGGAAGTAGAGAGAGAATGGAAGAAGGGCATAGATATCCCCTTTCCAACTGGAGAGGGGGCCTGGCAAGACTCCCATTTGGGTCAGCATGAATCTACGCATCATCTTGTCCATGTCAAGCTCGGTCGAGTCGACCACGAGGAGAGAGCAGACTCAGATCTGGCCCTATGAGATGACCTCAAAGAAGGCCTCCGATCCAAGGGCTCTGTCGTCTCTGGGGAGAACCTCGGGGAATGGAGCAGAGAAGTGTTCCTAACAACTTTCACAGATGGACTGGGAAAAGGCTCCCACTCAGGAGATCGCTTGTGGTGCCTCTCTAATGTTTTCTCTCTCTCTTTTTTGTCCTTATCTGCAGCTTTTGTCCCCGCCTCAGCAGGCTTAGGGGGAGGTTGAGTCCCAGTCTTGGGGGGGGGGGGGGTTGATCAGCTACAGGGGCCGATGTTGATGCCGTCGTCTCCAAGGCAGAAACTGGTAGCAGCCCCTTGGCTACCAGTTTCACCTTCCTTTCTTTAAGGGCTCTGGGAATGAACCCTGCACACACAGCACATGGCAAACTAAGATGGGGAATACCAAGGCAAACAACACACAGAGTGTGGCCATCAGCCAGTGAAAGCTTGTGGCCACACTCTGTGCATTTCCTGAACATTGGTTTAGGCTGGTCAGCCATAACACTCCACTGAGCCAAAACGCTAACTAGACGCACGCACACTCAGGGGTTGGCTAGGCCTACTCTATTCAAGAAAGAAACACAAACTTTCTACTATTTTTTTTTATTTTTTTAAACAAACCGACAACAAGATGAAGGGGAAGAAGGACTATCACAAACAACTACTCTCACACACTAACTAAAGAATCAAAAGTTCCACTTACTCTACCCAACTTGGAGCTATAAAGACCACGATGCATGAAGCTGCAAACGAGATCCGAGGGAAGGTAGGAGAGGTGAGGGATTATGGGTAAGGGAAGAAGCTTGGAGCTTAAACCAGATGCTTGATAAAACATTGCCGGCTTGGATCCGATATGGATCCGAATGCCCACAGGTTGCAGATAAAGTTAACTACTTCAGATACTGCCCTTTGGACATGCCTGAATAGGTAAAGTGAGCCGTATTACTGATAGGGACGAATAGAGAGCCTTATCCTTCTGGACACTATAGGGGGTCTAGTGCTAGGGTTAATTAGTGCTTGCTATGAGTTTTGAGCAAGTGCTAGGCTGTGAAATGAATGGTTTGAGTGCTTAAGTTGAAAGTTTGTCTAGTTCCAAGGGAAAAATTAAAGAGTACACTTCGTGGAGCCGGGAATACTTTAACCCTAGCTAACCGGCACTGCCCGGGGTGCAAAACTGCACAAATGCAGTTTTTATAGCAGGGAAATGAGAGAGAGAAATTAGCCCAAAATGGCCAATAAACTACTAACTTCGGGGCTACAGCAAACAAGGCACACACATTTCAGAAAGAAACGGATCAAATAAGCAGGCACAATAAGCCTTTAACCAGAAATTCCCAGCTCAGAAGGGCAAAATCTAGCCTCTTCTCCCACAAGAGTGCAGACCACAAACCTTCTTAATGTAAAATAACTGGCCTGAAGCCCAAGTGCTTAAACTAGAACTAATGCACTTTTAGAACAACAGACACTGAGCCTTCAATCAGCAATTCCCAACTTAGAAGGATGTAAGCTACCAGTCATGCCACAACAATGCAATCCACAAACCTTAATGTAAAACAACTGGTCTGAAGCTCAAGTGCTAAAACCCAAAGGCTTAGAATAACAGCTGCAATTTAATCAGGCTACTACCAAGCAGTAATAACTGCAGCAGAATAATACAACTGAGTACTTTTAAGAAGAAGTAAAAGCAAAATAAGGTAACAAAATGGGAAGAAACCCAATTACAGTAAAAGCAGATGAATAAAGTGTTTTATATATATGTATCTGATATCCAGGCCTAATAAAAGCTATTGCTACCAAGTATGCAACTAAACACAAACGAACAGTTAAGGTGGAAGCTATGGAGGAAACTAAATTACAACTTTTAGAAGCACACACTATCTTGAGCAAAACAGCAGCAAGAAAGAAATGAACACAGCTTAGGCAGGTGTCTTTTGAGGCACTGTCATGCAGGTGAAAGCATGTCTGTCTTAGCCTGGATAGGGAAGGGGTGCTAAAGATCTGGAAGTCAGGCTGGCCATCAGGTCTAATGAGAAAGACATCCCACCTTGCATGCCACTAAATAAAGACTACCAAAACAGCAATAATAATAAAAAAAGACAACACACATGAGGTGAGGTAGTAGATAGATATACCCCCGGATTCACAAAAGCTTGCACAGAGTGCAAGACTGGTGCAGGAGGCCACGCAGGCAATAGGTCTGACGTATAATCCGGGAACAGCCTGCAGGGGCGTGCACGAGCACTCCTGCACTAATCTTGCACGGACTAAGCCCTGGTATGCAAATCACCCCATTTGCAGGTGAAATCCATGCAAAGTGATCTTGCAATCCAGGAAGCTTGCAACAGTCTGTGCAAGACTAGTACTATCCACAGAAATGTACTCCAAGTAACAGCGTACATTCCTGCAAAATCCAAAATGGAGCTACGACTGCTCCAAATAAAAGGCTGCATATCATTGAGGAATTACACCAATAGCCAAGTATAAGGCCATTGGCATTGCAAACAATACAAAAAAAAAAAATTTTCGCCAATCTCGGCTGTTCAAGCATAGGGCAGCGGCACGCAAACGGGATTGGGGGGGAATAAACCTAAAATAAGCATTCTAACTAAAATCAGTATTTTGCCATGCAAGTCAATGGCAGGCAGAAGACATCTTGGCCAGTGAGTAGTGGTTGCTAAGGGGGAAGGCTCAGTGTGAGATATGTAACAATGCATTAGCAAGCAATCATATGCAAATGAGGGGAAGGATAGTGAATCCCAGTTTTCCCCTGCATGAGAGGCAAGTCCCAACAGTGTAAGAGTATGAATAGCTGGGTGCAAGACTAGGAAGTAGGTTCATAGGTTCATAGGTTTATACTAGGCTATCTGCCCTAAGGCATTTATAAGCTTAGCCCAAATTACTGTGGCTTACACCACCCCTTATATGAAAAAATACTGTGCCCATTAGTTTGTTGTGCCTCTGTCCAGCAGTGACACAGAGTTGATTCCTGGGGTAAACCTACGATCTCCCATCCACAGGTCTAGATTTCTCTTGAACAGAGTCAGCGAGGTGCTCTGCCTCACATGGACCGGGATTTTATTCCACAGCATAGGGAGTCTCTGAGTGATAAATCTATCCCTCCAGCACGTCCTATTTATATCCGTGCTAAGGTTTAAGTCGCTTGCTCTAGTGGTTTTGGTGGATTTGGATTTTTTGAGGTGGAGCATGTCCATTAATTCCGGGTTGGACATGGCCTTGTATGTCAGGCACATGTCACCTCTGAGCAGACGGTATGCGACTGAATAGAGCTGGAGTTTCTTCAATCTGGCAGCATATGACAGATTTTGGAGTCCCTTTATCCTTTTGGTGAGGAACTTTTGGGGTCTCTCCAATTGCTGCAGATGTCGGGTGAGATACATCCCGAATGGGGCATTGTACTCGATCATTGGTCTGATAAGTGAAGAGTACAGGGGAACAATGACCTCACTAGATCTGGATGTGAATCCCTTCATGATCAGGTGGGCAATGTAGAAGGTCTTTCTAACCACTTTAGCAATGTGAGTGTCAAAAGAAAGGCCACTGTCAACCTGGGTCCCCAGGTCCCTGATAACCTCTTCTATGCTTAGTGGATTGCCACCTATATGGTAGCTTGGGGTTACCTTGTTTTTCCCGAAGGGTATGACTATACATTTTTGGCGTTTAACTTCAGGCCATGGCTCTGGCACCAGCTATCTGTTTCCGTGAGTCCCTTCTGAAGGATATCCGTGTCCGATGCACTTTCCACTATGGCGCGTAGGTTGCAGTCGGCTGCCAACTTTGTCAGCCAAAGTCCTCCCATGTTGGCCTGTACTTCTGAGAAGTAGATGCCAAACAATAGGGGGCCAAGGACCGAGCCCTGTGGGACACCACTTGTGACCGGCTTGGAGTCTGACACAGCGCCAGCAACTCTAACCCTGTGGGTTCTGTCCTTAAGCCAGTTTGCAACCCATCTTGTAACATATGGGTTTACATTTAAGCTGGTAAGTTTTCCTACAATACCCGAGTGGGGTATTGTGTCGAAAGCCTTTGCAAGGTCAAGGTAGGCTGTATGGACTGCCTTTCCCTCATCAATGGCCTTGGTGACGTTTCGAAGAAGTCAACCAAGTTCAAAAGGCATGATCTTCCCTTGACAAAGCCAAACTGGGTCGGGTCCAATGTCTGCAAGTCCCCTATATCTTTGTTTATGAGCTCCATTATGATCCTCTCCATAGCTTTGCAGACTAGACTTGTTAAGCTTATGGGGGTAATTACCAGGGTCCGTGAGGCACCGCCTTTGTGGAGTGGGACCACAGTTGCTGCACGCCACTCCTTGGGCACGATCCTGTGGTAAGGCTGAGATTAAACAGCTGCCTTATGTGCGGGTTTAATTCCTCATTTAGCTCGTGTAGCACACAGCCGGGGACACCATCCGGTCCCATTGATGCTGTGTTTTTAGCTTTAGAGAGAGCAGCTTTCACCTGCGCATTTGAGATGTCCGGGAGGCTACACTCGGCTGGGATAGTTATCTCTCCTTTAGGGGAGAGGGTGAAGTTTGCACTGAACCTGTCTGCCAGTATGTTGGCAATGTCTGTGGGTTCAGTGATTTTGCATCATTTTGGACTAATTCTGAGCATATCTGGGAGTTTCCACCCAGGTTCCTAACATAGCTGAAAAAGGCCTTATGATTGTCCTTTGAATCCATGGCAATTTTTCTCTCAAAATTGGCCTTAGTTGATTTTATGAGTGCTCGTATTTTTTACTAATAATGATCAGGGTGACTTCCCTTTTATGGATTTTGTTCTATCATGTAATAGCTTTCTCCTCTTATTGTAAAGTTTGTTAATGGCTGGGGTCCACCAGACTGGACGCTTGCCCTTTGTGGAAAGAGTCTTGGTTTTATTTGGGATTGCCTGATCCATGCAGTCCTGGAGGTGTTCATAGAAGGCATTTGTAAGGGCTTCCGCAGCTTGGGTTGTGGTTTCCTCTGGCTCAGGGGCCTTGAAGGATACCACACCAGTCTTGAGTAGTGTGAAGTTTGCTTTAGAGAAGTTCTTCACTATGGTCTTTTGCTTGGCGTGGGGGCGGCATGTGAATTTCCCGTGATATTAGTTTATGATCAGATCTCACCAATGAGGGATATACTTCCGTGTGGAGCATTTTGTCCCCATGTTTGTGACAATGAGATCTAGTATATTTTCTCCTCTCGTGGGAACAGTGACTAGCTGTTCCATGGCATTTGAATTTATGAACTCCAGGAACCGTTGGGCTAGAAAGTTAGGGCTTGAGTAATGTTCCCAGTCTATATTCGGGTAGTTGAAGTCACCCAATATGATGGTGTTTGGAGATACATTTATACCCTCCAGTGTCTTCAGGAAGGCTGTGTGGGGTTCCTGAGTTTGAGAGGGTGGCCTGTAGCATGCTACAATTTGTAGAGCAGTTTTGCCTATGGTTAGTTGCACCTGGATGGTTTCCGAGCTTGTGCGTTGCCACCAACCTGGAGGTGTGAGTATCCTTTATGAATATGGATACACCCCCTCCTTTTGTGGTGTGGTCTGGGTTTTGGGGCCGGAACGCATGATATGAGGTAAAACCTAATAGTGCCGAGTGCTCTCAGGAGCCTTGAACCAGGTTTCAGTTACAGCACAGACATCGATGTTCTCCATACTGAGAAGGGCCTCGAGTGCGTGAATTTTGAGATTTAGACTTCTGGCATTGAGCAGCATTACCCTCAGTTTCTTCCCATTTTTGTTTTCTAGGGTGGTAGGTTTAGAATTTGAGCCTTGCCTAAAAAAGGCACTATGGGGGTGGCAAGAGCCTTAGCCAATATCCGGAATCCCAGGGGTGACAGGTGCAAGCCGTCCCTTGCGAAGCAGCGTGGCTTGTCAAGCATGTCATCCCAGGCCGACAGACACTGGATCCCCTTTGAATGACACCAGACATTAAGCCAATTGTTAAAGCTGATCATCTTGTCTCTATATTGTGGCATCATTCTTGGTGAAGGAAGGATACTACTCAGGGTTAGGGTCATACCTGCCTGGGCTACATAATCAGAGAGCTCCTCTATGTCTCTTTTCATGTAGTCCAGGGAGGTACGTCTCAGGTCGTTCACACCAGCATGGACAATGACTGTGTCATATTTGTACTTGCCATGGAGTGACCCGAGTGCTTGTGTTATGTGGCGGATTCTAGCGCCCGATAGGCAGCTTACTGTGACCCTCTCCTTGTTCAGCCTGGTGAGTGGGACGTCAGTGTGTCTGACTATGGAGTCACCTATGACAAGTATGTTTGGTGTTGTATTTGGCCTTAAGGGCTGTGACTGCTTTGCACACTGCTTTTGTGGTTTATGTGTTGCTTGTGGGGTGTCTGCTTTGGAGGACTCTGCTGTTTAGGTAAATTTTTACTCAGAGCCTCCGAGTATGTCTTTGTGTGTTTGATTCAGTGGAGTGGTAGCATTATGTGAGGCTGGTTTTGTGGTGTGTGTAGTTGCCTTCTCCTCCTGTCTGGTCTTGCCAGTCCTGAGTTGAGAGCTCAGCCTCCAGTTTGGCTAAATAGCTGCATCTCTCGCAAGTATTTGTGTTATGTGGGAGGAGGAGAGGGTTGTCTGTGTACATGAGGCAGTTATAACATTGCCTCAAGATTCCCAGATTCACCAGCTGGACCGGAGAGGAGATTGACAACTGACCTTTGGACATGCTAGAATAATATTGGGAAATCCTTAATTGAAAACAAGGGCCAGTGGGGAGTGAGGGTGTAGTGCTTTTAATTTTTAGTGCTGACTTATATAATTGCTTTAGTGAGCAAGTGCCAGGTAACTTGAGTGCAATGTGTTACAAGTAACTAAATGCAAAACGACAAACAGTAACTTTCTTTCAAGTGAAACAAGGAAATAAGTACAGTAAGCAATGCAGATATCACTAGTGATCCACAGAAGCTGAGAAGTTGCGTATTAGGTGGAATTAGCTTCCAGGGAAATAACAAGCAAACAAACAACAAGCATATAAACAAAGCTAGATTCAGTAGGCCTGGATCTAGTCTATGCTAGAGCAAACAAGGTGAACCAATTTCAGTAAGATACAGTTCAAATATTCAGGCACTATAAACCTTCAACCAGAAAATTCCCAGCTCAGAAGGGCAGAGTCCAGCCTCTTCTCCCACAAGAGTGCAGACCACGAACCTTCTTAATGTAAAATAACTGGCCTGAAGCCCAAGTGCCTAAACCAGAACTAATACACTTGGACACTGGGCTCTCAATCAGCAGTTCCCAACTTAGAAGGATGAAAGCTACCTGTCCTGCCACCACAGTGCTTGCCACAAACCTTCCTAATGTAAAACAACTGTTCTGAAGCCCAAGTGCTTAATCCAAAAGACTTGAATGATAGCTACACTTTAATCAAGTTACAACCAAGCAGTAATAAATACCATTGAATACTTTAGAGAATGTCTGGATTAGTGCTCAAGTTACACAAACAAAGCTAGATCCAGCAGGCCCGAATCCAGTCTATGCCACAGCAAACAAGGCGCACCAACTTCAGTAAGGAACAGTTCAGATATGCATGCACTATAAGCCTTTAACCAGAAATTCCCAGCTCAGAAGGGCAGAGTCCAGCCTCTCCTCCCACAAGAGTGCAGACCACGAACCCTCTTAATGTAAAATAACTGGCTTGAAAGCCCAAGTGCTTAAACCAGAATTAATACACTTTTAGAATAACAGACACTGAGCCCTCAATCAGCAGTTCTCAACCTAGAAGGATGCAAGCTACCTGTTCTGCCACAACAGTGCAGACCACAAACCCTCTCAGTGCAAAACAACTAACTGGTCCGAAGCCCAAGTGTTTAAACCAAAAGGCTTAGAATGAATTACACCAAGCAGTAATAAATACAATTGAATATTTTAAGATGATGCAAAAGTAAAAAGAAGTAGGTAAAAACACAAGTACAGTAAAAGCAGATGAAATTTTTTTTTTTTTTTTTCTGAACAAGTGCTGAGATCAAAGAAACAGATTTGAGTGCTGAAACTAGAAAACTGGCTAGTTATAAGAAATAAACAAGCTAGAAGGCTTCCCTCAAACACAGAAGGGCTTGGGGGCTCAGAAGCCTACAAATAGTCTGTACCACTTAACAAGAAAGGCAGGAAATAAGCTTATTTTTTTTTTCTATTTCCCAGATGCTCTCTTTGTACACAGTAGGAGTGCCTGAAATCAGAATATGATCTCACTGCACTCAGTTGAGTGAGCAAATGAGATGGGCCCAGAGGCAGGCTGAGGGGCGGGCAGTTTCAATGCCACTAAGATAAAAATTCCTTCAACACTCCTTCATACACAGTTTAAATCAATTTAAATACTGTATTTTTAAAAAAAAAGTGCAGAAAAAGGTACTTAAATTCTCTTATACGTCCAGTTGAATATAACCAAGTTTTTAGCTAGCCAAGCTGAAGTTTTAAAGCAGGAATTATTTCACATGCACCAGTTTAAATATGCAAGGACAGGTGACATCATGGGTGGGTGTGTCAGGCATACTATAAGCGGATTGGAACCCTGTGGCTTGGGTTTGTCCCTAGCTCAGCACAGCTAAGCTAGGAGTGTGTCTAAACCTGCCTAGCACTCTTTACAAAGTGCACCAGGTTTTACAGGAAGAGTATACGAACAGGGAAATTTTACAAAACGAAAGCAAGAAAAGAAATGTTAGGGGCTGCTTTTGCCATCATAAACCAGCATGTGCAACAGGCTGGAGGAAGAGGAAGGTGTACAGACCCAGGGAAACCTACCAGGGGCTACATGAGCTGGAGACAGTAGAGTGCTATAGGGTGGACAGGGACCTCCTACAGTATATTGTTGAGCTGCGCCAGCCACACCTCAGACACAGAAATAACAGAGGGGAACCCATCCCAGTGGAAACCAAGGTGTGTAGGCTTAAAAATACTAGCCACAGGAACCTTCCAAAGGCCAACTGGGGATATCATGGGGATATCACAGGCATCAGCATCCAGGGTACTCCACCAGTTCCTGGATGCCATGTCAGCACATGCCGGTGAGCACATATATTTCCTCAACACCAGTGAGGCTTTGGCCAGCAAAATGCATCTCTTCCAACAAATAGCAGAATACCCTTAAGTAGTGGGTGCTATAGACCGCACGAACATACACAAAAGCACCACCCCATGATCTGGGCAGGGTCTACATAAAGCGCAAGGGCTTCCCCTCCAACTGCTAGGTCGTGAGCTTTGCCCAGGGCATTATAATAATATGTACTGGAAGCCCCGAGAGCTATCATGATTCCCACATCTGGCATCTGACGCAGTTGTACCAGAGATTTGCCAGTGGGGACATCCCATATGGCCACCTAGTGGGGGGATGCTGGGTACGCACTGGAGCAGTGGCTGACTACACCCATCAGAAATGCACACACACCCGAACAAGAGCTCCATAAATGAGGCACACACACAAACAAGAATCATAACAGAGCATGTGTTTAGGACGCTCAAGTCACAGTTCCGGTGCAGCCTTGCAGTACTCTCCAGCTACATGTACCCAGATTTTCATGGTATGTGCCATGCTACACAACATGATCCTGCGGAAGGAGCTGCAGCAGGAACATCACAGGGCAGGGCCACACAGCCCCCCCACCATTGAACAGGCCAACAAAGGCAGAGTGACTCAGGAGGAACAACCTGAGCCTGCACCTGTAGGCAGAAGGAGGCATGCACAATATGCCTTGGCTTTGGCAAAGAGGCAACGCAAAGTACACACAATGACACAGTAGGAACCCAGGGAATGGAAACTCTCTCCGACTCGCACATACAGGAAGAGAGATGCCAAAAATGACACTAACTGTGCTTTACCACTTATAGGGAGTGTACTGTGTGTGTGTCTGACAGACAGCCCTCCATCACAATCCTCAATACTGGCACAGTCGCAAGGTAAGTCACTCTTCCCATCACTGAAAGCAGTAGTATGGTCTGCTAGTTGTATCAATCGTATGGATGTGAACATGCAAGGAAAGGAAAGGAAATGGTGTCTGAATGGGATGGCAGCAGATAGCTATATGGGCAGCATGAAACCATAATACTGGTGTCAACGAAGTAGGCAGTAACAGACAAGGTGAAAAAAACCACTGCAGGACATGTGCTGACCCAAATGTGTGTCCAAAGGGCACACACATGCATGTCATGGTGGTTTACATACCCTACAACAGTCCCACCCAGCCAGAAGGACAGGTGTAGATGAACACAAAGAAAGGCTGTGCTAAGGTCCTCAAAGTATGGCAATGGAGATCAACCCCCCCCTCCAGACCTACACCGAGTATAACAGGTCAGGAAGTGGGATGTCATTCATGAAGGGTAGGATGTCTGAAATGGCAATGTAGGTCAATAAAATCTACAAACTGTACTAAACTGATATGCCTGTACTCTGCAAGATAGGTCAGAATACAAGATTTAAAAGGAAGCCAACAGACTACCAGATATACCAGTGCAGTCAAAGCAAAATGTCCACAGTTGGCACGTGTGCCCCCCCCCCCAAAAAAAAAAATCCTATGCAGAAATGTATTAACAGCCATATGTAGGAGTAATAACAGTGAGCACAGAGTACCTGTGCTTGCCAAAGTAGAAGGATGGATTGCTTCATGTGTACAATATGCAGACCTCAGAGTGTCAGGCTGATGTGTGGAAGCCAACAGGGTACCTGAAATTACAGGAGGGTATAGCAGAAATGTCTGCAATGGTCAGGTGTCCCCCCTAACCCTATGTAGTATAGCAGTAGCATCTATGTGTGGGTATCACAACAGCAGAGCACAGAGTACCTGAGCCGATGGATGTTGCATGTGTACAATATGCACAGATGACAGTACCAGGTTGTTGTGTGGAAGCCAACAGAGTACCTGACATATGAGGTGGCTGTAGGACATATCCACAGTTGTGATGTGTTCCCCCACCAACCCTACATAGAAATGTATTACCAACCATGTGTGGGAGTAATAACAGTGAGCACCGAGTACCTGCCCTGGTCAAATCAGCAAGATGGATAGTCGCATGTCTACAATAGACAGAGCTCCATGTGTTAGGTTGTTCTGAATGGTATGCTGTATGAAAGTGTTCAGCAAATAGCCATGGATGGTGTGTCCTGGTGTCCAATGGTCAGTACTGCTGATGATTGGGCCAAGTCCACACAACTGCAGTGCCAAACAGACTGGTACCCCAGCAAGACATGTTGCAGCAGTAGACCATATGATTTGTACAGATGTCATAACTGTCACGATCTGGAAGATTGACATGGCATGAGTGTTGGCCCAGACGTACACACAGTGCACAGGTGGAAGTACCGTAGAGAGAGAGAGAGACTGTTTTAAAATTTCAAAGTGAAATGGGGACACCCTCTATTTGTACATACAGGTTCACAGCACATCAGCTGGTTGTGTAGTATGGGGAATTAAGATGTACTGTGGGCAAGCACTGGCAGACCACAAAAGGCAGAGGTAGGATGTATGTAGAAGCTGCTGGTGTCCACCCACTAGCCACAAGCAGGGGAAAGTCCACCTATACCTGTGAGGCAGTTGCAAGTAGCTACCCTAGCACACATGCAGCCAGTCCGGCCCAACATCAGCCTCTGGTAACACACAGGCTACCTCCCTGCTACTGTGAATGAGTACAATATGATCCCGCATTACTACGTGAATACTCAGAATGCAGCATGCTGAAGAGGTGTACCACACAGGCATGTCCATAGCTGTAAGATGCACCCTGCCAGCCATCCACACCAATGGAAAGATTAGGACAAAAAACAATTGCCGTCACCACCTTGCACACCTATCCTGTCAACCCAGGGGAATACACTGCCTTGCAGCCTGGGTCTGTACAAGTGACAGGATACACTGGCCTGCTACAGACAGCCTGCGTCAGTACCCAATGCCCCACTGTCACCCAATGCCCCACTGTCCTCGGTCACATGTGTGTGTCACGGCCATACCGCCACTGTATGTTACCCCATGGACTCCCACATAACGACAAAACAGTCCACAGAACACGAATAAAAAAAACAGGTTGACAAATACCAGTAGTATGTCCAGCATGTTCCAATGCACGAACGGTGGACCAACCTGTACATACTGCTGGGATGGAGTGGCAACTATAGGCATACCTATCAGATATCATATGCATAATGGCAGGAGGAGGACAGATTAACAGAGGGGGTAGCACTGCTACCATGGAGTGTGTGAAGGGTGAAAACCCGGATGTGTGCAAATACTTATCATGGCTGCTAACACTGGGATGGGTGGCCACAAACCAAATTGTGAAGGGTTAATGAACAGAATAATGATCCCTGCCTCTGGATAACCTCAATGAGTCTAAATACCTGGGAGGTATGGTCACAGCATGACATGGCCATCCTGTCATGGTGATAAATGTACAGGCATGGGACCCACACAACAGCACCAAGGTGCTGGACCATATACACAGACCCATCAGCAAGTGTCGTCAGTTTCCATGCCAGATTGACACGAGTGTGCAAGAATATGTAGGTTGCACACCACATTACTGAACAAAGATGCATTCAGCTTGTAATCCCCAGGAACCTACTGCCAAGCAAAGATGTATACCTGTCAGTAGTTGACATAAAACTGAGGGTAAAACACTACATATCACTGAGTATCCCTGCCAAAACCATGTAGCAGAAGCACCACATACACAATTAGCAACAATCTCGCTAGCCTTTGCCCAATGTCGACCCACAGTGTCAACCAATCTACAGATATCCTGCTGAAGCAGGTTACTAGCTGTATGTGTAGAGCACAAATACCTGCACTGGAGTACAGCCTACCGGGAATGGAGTCACGCATGCAATACAGCACTCATACTGGGCATGATCACACACAGAGAAATGAAGCCCATGTCTGGAAGAAACTACTGACTATACACAGCAGCCAGTCACAGATGTCTGTGTAAATACTCCACATTACACACCAGTCAAGCTCTCCACACACAATGGATGACAATATGCACATATATCCAAGGACAGTGCACTACAACAGCTCAGACATGCACATAATAGATGTGGGAAGAGAGTGACAGACAGCTCCCCGCTCATGAGGCTTGTCCCACGCAGAACACTCCCATTTTGCAAAAACATATGATGAGCAAATGTCCATCTCTGTACACAATTGCCCCTGGCAGCCTTCCACTCAGTACACCTTTCATTGCCTTTCTTTGACAAGCCTGCTGATGTCATTCCCTGTGAAATACACCTTTGGTGAAGGAGTATCCTAGTAATCTCTGTGGTGCATTCTGTAACTGCATAATGCTCTAATGTGCTGTAGTAGTTAGGTAGGTGTTCTAATCCCATTCACGGCAACTGTATGTGCGTACGTGTGTCTGTGCGCATGTGTAGGGCCCAATGCTTTTGAGGACAGTCAGTACACCTGTCATTGCCCTTCTTTGACAAGCCTGCTAATGTCATTCCGAGGACAGTCAGTACACCTGTCATTGCCCTTCTTTGACAAGCCTGCTGATGTCATTCCCTGTGAAATGCACCTTTGGCGACGCAGAATCCCAGTAATCTTGGTGGTGCGTGCTGTAACTGCGCAATGCTGTAGTGTGATAAACTAGTTAGGTAGGGGTTCTATACCCAGACATGCAAGTGCGAATGTTTGTGTGTGTTCCTTTGTCCGAGTGGGGAGCAACGTTTTTGAGGCCATTCACAGGCACTACAACCTCCACTGCCCTACTTTGGCAGGTCTGCTGACATCAGACTGTGAAATACACCTTTGTGGAACGATATCCCAGTAACCTCTGTGGCGCGTGCTATAACTGCGTAATGCTGTAGTGTGATAAACTAGTTGGGTAGGAGTTCTATTCCCAGACATGGTAGGTGTGTTGCGTGAGTGTGTTTGCAATACGCAACCTGTGTGGAGGGGGCTGTGACTGTGTAACACCTGGATCCATTGAGGAGCCGGTTTTGTAATTTTCCTATATAGTGGCCATATTATGTCACAATGTCCCCCTTACAAGGATAACAGATGTCTATCAGCGGAGATGCTGGGGTGCCAATCCACACCCCCACATGTGATACAAGGCCTGGTGAACAAAGTAAGCAACCCTAGTATTACACAGAGTACACTACAAACCTGTGTCTCATACACAAACGCACTTGCCTAGATAGCTACCGCTATGTAGGTAGTACTCAGCATACTGTTCACAGATAGCAAGCATGGCGTGATTGCAGTGGGCTACAAAGGGCATGGCACCCTGTCTATCAGTACAATAGGCACATAACTGAAGACTGCACCTTCACTATGTTCCCCAATGTATGCCTAAAACATCTGTGGTGTCACCACATGAGGTCCACAAAGAACTGTCCATGAGCATGCCCTGCCAGTGGCACATGTGATAATATATGTACATAACATGGGCCTGGCAATCCAGGTACACTTCCACGTCACTGTACATGAATGTGGGATGTGTGCACATTCCAGACACTGTCCAGGTCATGGACTATAGAACACATACATGGCAAGCATTGCACAGCACTGGCCACACA